>NC_072859.1:34735741-35019763 GCF_028858705.1 Grus americana
AAAAAAGGAAAGAAGGAAAGAAAAAAGCCAATCCTAATAATATTCAGTGGTGGTTCAGACCCACAGGACTAAAAAAACTGGGTTTTCATCCAGTGTTTGCCACCAACTCCTTTGTGATTAAGCACAGATGAGGAATTAAAGCAAAAGAATGAGGGAAAGTAAAGTTTTTTGAAAATTATGTTTAGCAGAATTCCTATGGCTCTTAAGGACAGATAATTAGAGAGGCTGCAAGGCACTAGTGTGCATCAGGAACACCGAGTCTACTTTCTGGGGAACGGCTGTAGATAGTTCCTCGATCTCTCTCAAACAAGGACCACCGCGAGAACGATCCAACTCCGTTCTCCCAAATAAAAAGTGCAACAAATTTTCCCCATGCCCCTTCCGAGCGGTGCAGCTTCAGTCGCCCCCAGCCCTGGCTGAGGATCCCACCGGCCCCTCCGAGCCTGGACCAGAGGAAGGGCAGCAGGTCCTGGGGGGAGCGGGCAGGGGTCGGGCAGCACAGCCCTTCCCCAGCACTGGAAATGGCCCAATACATACGACGATCATTACAAGGAGCCGGCGCATAACTCAGCTGCTTTCTAGTAAAAAAAAAAAAAAAAAAAAAAAATTTTTTTCCAGGGACTGCCCCAACCCCCTGCTCGCCTCCATCTTCCTCCTTCCACCCCCGGCTCCCTCCCCGGGCGGGGGGCGAGCCCCGAGGCAGCGGGACGGCAGAGCCCGGCTGCCGGCTCCTCGCCGAAGGTCACATCCACGCCAGCGCCTCGCGGGACGTGGAAACGCTCCCGGGAGCCACCGAAGGAAAAACACAATCTGGGCTCAAAAGTTTCACCGAGGAGGTTTGCGTGCGGAAAGTCGGGCTGCCCCGCCTGCGTGGGGAAGCGGCTGGGGAAGGCTGGGTGCCACCCGAGGAGCCTCAAACACGGGTGGGGGGACGTGCCTGGCCCCGTGGCTGGCCGCGGGGGCACAAGCAGCACGGCGGGGGGGTGGGAGTGTGTAGGTGGGGGTGTTTAAGCCCCCCCCCAGCAGCCACCCGGGTTTTCCGTGGGCAGTAACAAACCCAAGCCGACCCCGCGCGGTTCCGGGCGCCCCGTGGAAGCGGATCGGGGGTGGGGGGGTCCCCAGGAGAAACGACCCCGCACAAAAGCGCGATTGCGGCGGCGCGGGGGGAGCGGGGCCGGGCGCGGCTGCTGGGGGGGGGGGTGTGGGGGGGTGTGGATCGCAAACACCCAAACGCGTCCCACCGCCCCCCGAAACACAACCCCGGTCCTGTCCTCGCCCGGAGCAGCGCCCATTGATTTCCCTTTTTTTTTTTTTCTAATATAATTCTTTTTTGTTATCATTATCGCGGGCGGTGAGGTTTCCTCCTGCGGTCGGTTCGGAGGCCGAGAAACGGGGAGGGGCAGAGGTACGAAAAGAGTGGAGGAAGAATTTTTTAAAAAATAAAAAATAATTTATATTTTTTTTTTAAATGAACTTTGCAATGCAAGGTTTCCCTGCGCGATCAGTCGCCATACTGAAGATTTCCCCCCTTCCTCCTTCTTTAAGTACAGACTGAAACCAGGCCAAAAAAAAAAAAAACTTTTCTCTGCCCCTTCTTTTCTTGCAGGCACTAGAGTGAAATGTGCACAAAGAGGCCCAGGGAGCTGTGTTTTCTTAACTACAATAGCCGGGCTAATTAGATCATAGGAGCGAGTCAGCGATACTGTAACAAGTAGCTAAACAACACGAGCGAGGAGAGGAGGAAGAGAAAGTTTGCACCTTCAGCACTCACCGATCAGACCTCCCACCAGAAAGGCGATGACTTGGAAAACCAGCAAGATCCCCCCGACAATGCACAGCTTTTTGGTGCTCATGTTCTCGATGATGGCCCCAGCCATCTTCGCCCGGCGTTAGCCCCCCGCTCCCCCAGCCGGGGCGGCGGGCGGGGAGGGGGGGGGGGAAGGACAGAGCGGGCAGGCTCCGCACTGATTGCCCGGGCCCGCCGGGAGCCGGCCCCGCTCCGCCGCCGCCAGCCGTGATTGTGGCGGCCGCCCGGCCGCATGTGGCCGCTTTAAAGGAGCTGGCAGCGGGTCACATGACGCCGCCTCCGCCGCCCCTCCCCGGTCCCTCGGCCCCGCCGCCGGGCCCGGCCGCCCCCCCCCATCCCAACCGCCGCCTCCCCCCCCCCGCCGTGTTTTCTCCAGAAGCCGCCCGACCCGGGTACCGGTGTCCCGCGTGTGGCCCGGTGCCCCACACCCCCCGCCCGCCTCCGGTGCAAGGCAGGCGGCAGCCCCGGGCTGGATGCGCGGGGAGGCGGCGATGCGGTTTGCCTTTCTCGGCAAATATACCGGCGCTGCAGGTGAACGCCTCGGCTGCTTTGCACCGCGAGAAAGATCCACGCAACGCCTTCCTCACGAGAAACCTGGCCGGGACACGAGGAGCGGGCGCCTCGTCCTCCCCCACCACGCGCAGGCACGCGGGCTCCATCTCCGCTGCCACGCGCTGTTCCATTTTCTGCGATTTTCTCTTTTTCTCCCGGTAGCTCTGAGGCGACGCTTTGTCCTTCCCTTAGCGCTGCTCCGAGTCACCTCAGCAGCTCGCGCTAAGCAGTTTTCTCACTTGCGTTAGCCCTGGTTTGTCTCTGAACGCCGGCCGAGGAGATGCCACGTACCCGTCCCGCTTCCCTCCCTCGGTCTACTCGCACGTCCCCGTACATGACCCAGAATGAGTTCGCTCCCCCCCTGCCATCACCTCTGGTTTTTATACTAGTGCCTTCCGGCTGTTTTCTGGGATGCCACACGGATCCGTGCCGCGCTGCCCTGCGAGACGTGCCGTGAAGGATAATGGAATACCATCCTGGGCAACCGAAACGAGACGGGGAGCTGCTGAAAGCACTCCTTGAGAACAAAATAAGTCCTGAAAGGAAACAACTGGTGACAAAATTACCAACAGGAGCTATCAAAATGAAAGATGGGTCAAACATTTAGAGGCACGAACCAATAATAATCTGAAGCAAACAGTAACGAGAAAAAACATTTAGAAGAAACAAACGCCAGAACCCCAGCAGACATCACGGAAATGGCAGCGGTGTTGGCAATGCGATGCGGCAGCCCCGTAGCCGAACCCGCCAGGCTTCCAGTAAGGTGTTGGGTTTTGGGTTTGTTCGGGGTGCAGCCACCAGCTGTGTGCTGACTTGCCCTGCCCCGCCTGGGAGCTTCCTGCGTTGCACCGATACAGGTAAGCCGTGTCGGAAATTAATCTAGAAATCCAAGGAAGGGTGGAGAAGCAGAGGGCGCGGGGTTTGACTTCTGAGGACCTCGACCGTACAACGCAGTCAAGGCAAGGAGGTGAGCGCAAGAACTGTGTCTGCCTGGTGCTTTGTTGATCGGTGTTTAGGAAGAGGTCCCGTTCAGGGGTGCGTGCCCCTGCCCACGATCTGGCCTCAGTCCCTGCCGCTGACTCCCCGCCTTTGCACCCTTTCCGCCACCAGAAAAAGAACGGCGTGGCAACCCGAGTCTTCCCGGCAAAGTGGGCAAATTCCTGAGCCTAGAGCACAGCCCTCCGCGTTCAGCGCATTTAAGGGAGCGTTTTGCGCGTCGGACCCCCAGCGTGCCAGAGACACGCAGAGATGTAATGCTGGAGGCCGGCCAACAGTACGATGAGGTATTCTGGATGATGCAGTAAGATGTGATGCTGTGATCAAGATCCTGGCCACAACAGAATCCATCTGGCAAGGACTGCGGCAGTGATCCCCAAATGCTGATGCTGGTTTTCCAGCGCTAAGTCTTTGGCTTCCAAAGTCAGTCTTGAAAAACCAGATGAAACCGAGCTCATGCGCTACTTCTGTGTTTACTTCGGTGATCTTTTCCTGATTTGCAGAGCTGACAAATTCTCTTCCTCCAACCATCGGGCTAATAATGTAAGTTGGAAGACAGGTGTCAGGGATAACTTCAAATATTTTGTGACTGCGGGACAGTTTAATATTTTAGAATATTGCAAGTTTAACTTTTTTTTTTTAGTTTAGTTTTAGCTTTCCTTTTACATTACAGTTATGACCTCATTGTTAAAAATAGCTCTTAATGGACAAGTCCTTTGTACCCATTATGAACCCACTAGGATCATTCACACAGATGTGATTCCAAAAATCAAAGTGGCTTTGTGCCAAGACAATTAAAGACTTAAAATACCAAATACTTTATACTAAAATTTCAAAAACATCCCACATAGAACAATTTCTATTAAGAAGGCTTATTTTGAAACACCTAATACTAATTTATAGGACATCTATCTAACAACGTTGATTCTGAGAGATGACTTTTGCGATTTTCTCTGTTGGAAATGGCACGAGCTTTTGAATTACGTCAGTTCCCTTACAGTCTGTGATCACCGCTGACAAGGAGAGAGTCTTACAAGTCCCGGCCACCCTTCGAGGTCCCACGGTTATCCAAATGCAGGGACCTGTAGGACTGAACATCTCTGGAGCCACGAGTGCCACTAAACCCAATCTGCCTTAATGACTCTACCGAAGTTACGTGGTGCAATCTTCCACTACCTGTCCCATTTGTTCCAGTCGGTTTATTTCTGGGACAAAAACGTGAGGAGGTAGAGCTAAGATCCTGCCATAAGGAAAAAAATCTGAAGTGAAAAAAGTAAAATAACGAAAACACAGGAAACAATACTTCACATTTATAAGGCACTTCCCATTTCTACTACATTCCTACATCTTTAATACCGCAAAGTTTAGAGATATTAATCACGTGTGACTTTTGACACGTGTCCAAAGGGCGTATAGAGCACATGCCGTAGCGAGTTGGGACCCCTCTCTGGCCAAAAAGTGACCGCACACAAAATCGCAGGAGAGAGAAACCAGCCCAACGCATATTAGGAAGTACATCTCTAGCCATCGCTTCTCCTTTTCAGCTGTTTCCAAATCTCAGGTTCTACCTCCGTAAGGTCTCCAGAATCAATCAGCCGGGAACTCATCTACTTGCCGCTTATTACATTATTTTTTTTCCTGACTGCTTCAGGCCGTTTTGAAAGCCTCAGCTATTAAAATAGCTATCCTACGGCCAGCCCCGGGCGGGAGGAGGAGTCTTTCCACACAGAACTCTTTGCAGGGCTGGGCCTAGAGCCCAGATTTTTCAAAGGGTTTTGGCTGCCTGAAGCCGTAGGTAAGGGCTCAGCGGGATTTCCACAAGCTCTAATTTTTGGTGCTGCATGTCTGCCCTACAAGTTACTGCAGAAGTTTTGAGAAAACTGTCTTTGGATGCTCAGTTTGCAGAGGTCAAACTCCCTGAAAGTTTCAATATTTTTTCCTCATCCATTCTCTCGTTTTAATTGGTCACTTAATAGAAATAATGGGGGGGGGGGGGGGGAAAGCTAGAAACGAGAGGTACCTTTCAAGCACAAGTGTAAAAGAAGGACATACGCTGCAAATACAAGAGAAAGGCTTGACAGAGGAATATCTATCACCTGGATTAGGAAGTCAAATGACACGACCATAGAAAGCTAAAAAAAAAAAACCCCAAAACCCCCAAACCACCCTAAAATCAACCCCCCTGCCACAGTTATTTCGATTTGTGTTTCTGCAGAGGAGTCCGGTATTGAGCTGCTTCATTTCTGCTTTACAGAGGCGAGGTTTTCTTTTTTTTTTTACTATTAGTAGCATTGTGTTTATACCAGCGCAACGGCGGACTCTGACCCCATATGTAAAATACAAAGTATAGTAGTGGACAAAAAGCTGGTGAAATCATGGTCATCTACCACCAGATACAACCTTTCGGACTTTTTCCTAGGTAACTTCATAGTTCTGTTCTCTTACAGATACTGATAATGTGGAAAATTGTCTGATGGAACAGGAAAAGGGCGTTTTACGTTATTTCTAGTGCACAGATGGTGGGGAACATTTTATCTTTGTAGGAAAAGCCTTTTCTATGGTTCATAAAGATACTCAAATGCAAACCCTAGGGCGGCACGCATCAAAAAAAAGTGCGTGGGGGTTGAGATCGGTGAGTAGAGAGAGATCTACAACTTGTAACTGCCCACTGCGGTTAGGAGCAGGAAGAAAATCGACAGGTATGCAATATTTCATCTTAAGCAAGCCCCACTCTGTAATGTAAATATTTTGAGTCATTTCCAAGGCCCATTGTAGTTCAAGGCTAAACAGTCATCCACTTGTTAGGAACCAGGAAAGTTGAATTTTGCCACTGTTTCTACATCTGGGAACTCAGAGCTAGGCTTCATTTTACTTTCCCCCGCCCCCCCCCCCTGCATGACACCTTTTATTTAAGTGCCACCCAGCCTGCTAGGTCTGAGATCCCATGCTGCTCTTCAGGAGTCATGGACTCCTCGCATGCTTTCTTTGATGACAATATGGCAAGAAAGGAACACTAACTTAGCAAGGGAATTACCCACCCAGATTTCAACCTGAAAGCAGACTACAACCACAAAGAGCTGAGAACAGAAGACCTACGCATAGACCCCCAAACGCCTGCTCCCTGCCACTCTGTACCCACTGGACCCCTCAGCAGCGCTGGGTGGGTGGCAATGTCCAGCTTAGGTCCTCCACAGCAACTGCCTCCACTCAGCCATCCCTCTGTCCTTGCTCCCCCCGCCAAGTCCTGCCCGTCTCGGTAAGGAACTGGGCGAGAAAAGCCGTAATTCACTGCGTGTGGACCAGCATTTGAAAAACATTGAGAGAACAGTCCCAGATAACTCTCCTGATGGCTCTTCTCTGATACGCTTTCAATCGGCTAACAAAGCCTTCCTGGCATTGGGATGAGGCTTCAATAGGAGCATCAAGGCTTCCATTAAGTATGTGAGGCAAAAGCGAGCTGATAATTTGACAAAGAGCACATTTTAGCTTGTCAGACTGAAAGTGCAGACTTGTGATATCCTGAAGGAGGGGCCAGTAACAATGCATTAAAATAATTTATTAAAGACTGTTTAAACGATTTAAAATTTTTATTTATAGTCTTTACAACTATCGTGTGGTTAAAAGGCTCAAGCCCTCCAAAGCAAATCTGGGGAAAGCCTTTTATTCGAGTCTGCCAAGCTGTCTCTTTCAACCATTAATCCAATCATCAAGAGTTTCTGCAACAGGATATCTGAACGAGTCCAGGGCAGATCCATCATTAGTTTATCACTAAATTTCCAAGTTCTTCCATCCCAGCCTTTTCCATAACGTAATGATCATCTGGCAGGATGTACAGCTCTACTTGAATCCTTCTACTTGATTGATTGAGTAATCATCTGGAGGCCCAAAAGATTTCTCTCATCAAAACCACCCCTAACGTCCCCCGCCCCCCCATGACTATCTCTCGCCTCTACAAAATCCATTTTAAAAAAGCTACAGTTCAGAAGCCACGTAACTCCGGTCACTTGGAAGGTTTTGCTAATGCACAGTCAGGGGCTGGCAATATACCATGCTGGCCTGGTCTGAATTTGTCGTATCAGTTCAAATGGCATCCCCGGTATTTTTGAGAAGTGTAAGTTTGTGTGATGGGGGTGCAGTGGGCCACGCAGCATCACCCAAAGTTGTGCTCAGCCTCTCACAACTTTCCCATGGACCGTTTTGCCTCTTCTCGCCTCTTCTCAGACCTCATGAAAACACAAACTCGGAGCTCTGCGCTTTTTTTCTCTCTTAGGTCTCTCTCTATAGCTGGGCTTTACCTCAGACTGAATCTCCCACCTCCCACCAAACTTCTGCAATGGCTTTTACACGGTCACTCCACCTCTCGTAGGGCTTCTTGCCTCGTGTTGAACCTCCACATCAAACCCTACCCCAAACTTGCCATTTCTGGCACCTACCGTAATATCATGGCTTTCTTTACAAAGGCCATTCCGGCCTGGCGTTTCTCTACCTATGTGTCCAGGTGTCCACCCACTCCAGCGATGGACATCACCGACACCAGCTCAAACACGGCGCGGTTGAAACATCAGAATGGCTTCAAGTGTACATCCATCCCGGGAGACTGCCTTTCCCCAGGTCGGTACCCTCCTCAAAGCTGGCAAAGTTGTATTACTGATAGATATGGACACTTTAATATTAAAAATGATGCCCAGTATGCTATCTTAGGACAATAAGGTTAGCAAAAGTAAATTCCTTCTGCTAGCTGAATTGTACAATTGTTTACAGTGAAATCTTCATGGCTCAACTGCTCCTATTGGTGTCCAGAATACAAAGAGTGAATTCCAGAGGGGTTTTTGACAGCCTCTTACCTTTATATCCCCGTGAATCCAGTCCATTCTCAGTTTAGCACTGGAGACCGAATTAGCAGATGCAGCTAAATTTAAACCAAAGCTGGTTTTCACAGTCCCATGAGAAGTGAACAAATGCGGATGGGCTGAGCATTTGTAATGGTGGTACCTGCTTCGGAGCCGTAACACCAAACCGCACGCTTCAATTCAATTTTAGTAAAAGCTGGTATTAGTTAATTGAGATGGCAGAGGCACGAGAGATTTCATCAAGTTCCAGCGGTAACAGTCTTGTAAACATCAGATGACAAAGCTGACCAATATGAACTACCGTTATAATTTTATTCTCTGTTATGTTAAATAACGTGCAGTTTCATAGGTTGGCTGTATTGGTTATTGTAAAAGAGGATCTGCAATTCTCAATGTTTGCACTGTGTGCACATGCAGAATCATCAGTTAATGCAAGTTGAAGACTCAGAAGCCTTGAGAAATTAGAAATTTGAAGTTAAACTAAAGCGATACACGCACCCAGCTAGTGTCCTGGTGAGACATTCTCAGAATACCACCTAAAACCAAACATAAAGCACGCCTCAGTTTTAAGGATCTCCTAGAAAGAGACATCTGTTTTGGAACAATCACAAAGGGCTATCGCCAAAACTATCCCGTAATAGTTATGAGCTGTAATTTGACATTTTAGATACACATTCCTCTTGCCAAATAATATCATATTTTTGCTCTTGGCAGAGAAAATAAAGAGAAGCATATATCCAAGATGAGTAATTTAGTACAATGTAATCAAGGCAAGCTGCCGCACAGACTAGGGACTGAATTAAGAGTTAGCAAGATGAGGGGGGGGGGGTGTCCTTTTAAATAAAAGTGTGTGTATTATACAGGGAAAAATTTTGGAAGAAAAATGGGTTTCTTGTTAATCTTATTTTCCATCTGAGCCCAACTGCAGGCTTTTATTCCAAGACGAAATGATTAGAGGTGGGGTGGCTAAAGCAGTTATTGCTGTGAGCTGTGTTCCGTGGAGGCTTCCATCCCTGAAGATACTCATCCTGGTCGAGGAACCTCCTGCTCCTCAGCTGTCCCAGCTCACAACCCCGCGTATTTCTGTTGGCCGTCACCGATTTCAAATTATATCACCATATTGGGCTGTAAACGGAGCTGGCCAAGAAGCACAGACAGATCCCAACCCCGCGAGGAGGTGATCCGTGGCAGAAGAGCGCAGCCGGCAGTAATAACTGCCTCAGTTGTCGCAGATTAATCCACCCGTAATTAGGAGTTACAGCTCCATGTCCCTGGGCAGGGAAGTGCCTCGTAACTGGAGTAGTAAATTGCTGTCTCTGTGTCACTGACTATTCTAGCGTCTTTTAACTGAGCTAAATAACAAGAATATTTAATGTGGTCCGAGGACTTTGCGTTGCCGAATCTTGCCATCCTCATTTTACTCAGAGCCTAAAATAGTTAATGAAAGAGATGGCTAACTTAAGGGAAATATAATCTGTGGTCTCTAACCTTCCTGCGATGATTCACATTCATATACAGCAGTTGGGGTTATTGGCCAGCCCTCTGCCTTTCTGCTCCCAAATGCAAAGTTGGCAAAATGATTGCATCGCAGCTGCCCCAATTAACAGCTCCGCGTTTCGGCGCAAACCCACCCAAACGAGCTGTAAGGCCAGTTCACGTTAGGTTACGATAGAGAGATTAGCTCGAGCTCGTCTCTCGGCATTCTTGGAGTTCTCTGCTCTAACTACAGGAAGGAATGACCCAGATACTTCTTAACATTGGCTTCTCTCTCGTTCTGATTTTTTTTTTTTTTAAATTAGAATAATTTCCTTAGTTTGCTATCAGGCATTTCTTTAAAGTAAAAGCAATCAGTATAAGCATGTATCTTGAACTCAGAGATGGATTTTGTATGTTATTTAAGTGCGCGTTCAGTCTTCTGAGAACACATACCTCGTAGGCAACAAATGTGTTTGTTAGAGTATTATTTTTACAGGACTTATGGTATATTAAAAACGCATCAATATAAGCAAAGGAAAATTACTAATTAAATGATACGTTTAAATATTTAAATGGCACTTGTACTGTGATTAAGCTAACATTTCCCAAGTGCTACAGTATATGCTGATGCAAATCACTGCGGTTATTTTACAACAGAATCACAGCCATTTCAGCTGGAAAAGACTAATTTGGTTATCTTGCATGTTGCTGTCACTGCAAATTTTTATCCAAGTGTATTTACCAGTTCAAGCAATGGAAAACAATGAGCCAAAAGGGCGAGAAAAGTAAATTCTATTCCTTCACTCTGGTGTTGCTCGTGACTTAAGAGAATGAATGAATTTCTAGAGAGAACTCTACTCTCACAGCAGCCGAAAATGATGCCCACCTCATGTGAAGGACTGATGACAAGAATGGAAAAACAGGGAGAAATTTGGAAGAACATATACTCCTCCTTACCAAAAAAAAAAAAAAAAGAAAAAAAAAGAAAAAAAGTAGTATATTTTCAGGACATCTGATTCTGTAACAGTAATAAACCCTGTCTAAAAGAATAATGCAAACCATGTAGAATGTGTCACAGTAAGCCACGTTTCCTCTTACGGCAAAACAGAAACCTGAAATCATTGTCCTGGAATGCACCGAAACCTCTTAGCACGAGTTCCTGAAATATTCATGAACATTAAGAAAATAGCAAACTTTTCGGAGAGTGTGCTATTTAGATGTAACTTGCTATGCACATGCCATTCTCTAAGCTCTAAAAATATAAAAGGAAGGCTTTTTGCAGGAAGTAAAAGAAGTAACGGGGATTCGGGAATTTTATCTCCTGGCTGCCACAGATCACACAATGCTGATTAATTCAGCTCCTCAATTACTCGTCCTAACTGGGAAAATTCTTCTGTGACGGGGTGTTTGCTAGTGTAGATCAGTGAGGAGCTCAGAATTTTAAGAAGAGAAGATAGACAAAGTGTGTAGATGATTAATAAATAGTAGAGGAAACACTGAACACTAATATACCAGCTGAATTTAGATTTAGCGTTAACTTTCCCAACTTCTCCTGCATTTTTGTTACTTTTGGAAAGTTCGGAGGCAGGCACTTTTTAAACCTCAAATTCTTCTGTTAACCACTGCGGGAAAGGAGGAAGAAGGAAAAAAAGAAAGGAAAAAGAGACACGAGGAGATGTGAACTTCAACTGCAGGTATGCGGACACGCAGCAGCGCAGCCGTCCCCGTCACCACTTCCCGTCACTCCTCTGCCCGAGTTGGTTTCTCGCATCGTGGGGCTACGTGCCTCTGGTGAGGCAAGCCAGGAGCTCACCCAGCGTGAATTAGTCACCTTGAAGGAGGTTTGGGAGCACGGAAACAGCGACTTCACATTAAGTGCTGGAAATAAGTGCTAAAGAGACCACGGTTGAAACGTTTATGTATTTTGCAAAGGCATAAATATTCGGAGAATAGCAAAAGACACTGCTTGGCATAGGCAGACATAAAGCGTTTTACCTGATTGCTTGGCCCCAGTTCCAAAGACATTTCTTTTGGCAGCGGCAGCAGCTCGGGCAGTGTCTCCTCTCCCCAGCCCCGGGCACATGAATTATCCCCGCTCCGTGCTCGTCAAGCCGTTTGTGGTACCGTGTAATGAAACCAAGCAAAAAGGCATGCTGCAGAGAAAGGGGGAGAGAAAGAAAAAGAGGTGGAGAGCAAATTGTTTCCAGGTGTAGCCTTAGACCGCCTCACATTCAAAGGCTGGGTTGCTTCAGCGTGACTCAGGCGCTGTGCCCTGTCTGCGCTGCACGGCACGGACCGAGGAACTGATCTGGCTGGGAGATAGGTTTTTTGTTGGAACGGGGATGTGGATTTTTGGTTTTGCAGCTGGATTGATTTCCCATCCGGTTCATCAAGAGGCTGTGCAAATTCTTGTACAAGTGTTTTTGTGGGGTGAACTGGATGAGGAATTCACCCATGTTAAAAATAAACGGGGGGGGTGGGGGGCGTTAGTTATTTTAGTGCTGCTAATTCACAGCATGGCTGTTTTACCACATCACGTTATGACGCAAGACAAAGCAGGAGGGCTGCGAAATCGATCCCCGATATCGAAGGCAGTGCCCCTCCAACGCAGCCGCCCTCCCCTATGTGCCACCCTTCAGAGCCAGGGTCCCTCTCCTGCCCGCTTTGTGCGGCCAGCGTCGCGTACAGAGAGCTGCTGTGAAGTTCTCCGGTTCTGCTTCTTAAAAGATGTCTTTTGACTCTGGCGCTGACCCACCCTAAAGCCCTGGGCCCCTCTGTGGGGATCGTCCTGCCTCCAGGGCCCCGCTCCTGCCCGCTGCTGCTGCTGGGAGGATGAAGATGAAGAGGAAATGCGGATTTGCCAGGTTGCTCCAGACAGAAGAATCCCAGTTCCCCCCCTGCCAGAGCTAGTGCCGAGGACTTTCACAGCCCAGGTCACTCCTCCCTGGCCACTGCAGACGGCGTGGTGGATGGAATCAGCTCTTTGTGGGTCTGGAGATAACTCAGCTGATCCTTCGGGGCAGCTGGGCTTCCAAGCCCGTTTTAGCCCTGGTCCTCTCACCCCAGGCCCTTATCTGACAGAGGATGGCAAGAGCCCTGTGCCCCAGGATGGCCCTCACCTGCTGCTCGGGGCCAGCCTAAAGCATCACCTAGACACCAGGTGCAGCTCTGGGCAGGCCTAAAGCATCACCTAGACACCAGGTGCGGCTTTGGGGCGGCCTAAAGCATCACCTAGACACCAGGTGGCAGCATCAGATCCAGATACAAACTGCACAGTCGAGCTCAAAAAGATTTGCGTCTGGAGGACCAGTTTCTTGATTTACAAACCACCCCCCCTCCCCAGACTGTGGAACACGTACGCAGGCAAAGCTTTCCTCCGGTTTCTAATCTGCTAATTGATAGTTGCATAAATGGCAAGTCTTCTTGGAATGAAAATACAACCTCATGAGGCAAAGGCAGAGTTAGTGGTCATTTCCCTTCAGTGAATACACGACACTGCTATGCAATCTAACAACGCGGAGGAGCTTTTGTTCTCCGTCAGTCGAGTGGCTTTGCTTCTTCTATATGTGCTTGAAGATAAAATCCAGTAGGAACTTTGCAGAATGACTGGGGCAGGAACCGTTCGGAGCTAGCAGGAAGCAAACGCTGCGTACGTTTACCATGGCACGACTATTTGTAGCCGCTCTCTCTCACAGATACCGATCACAAGTCTCATGTTGTGAATAACATTCTGATCCGGAGGTCTGTCTGTAGCTGCTATTTTTATAGGGGTAGCAACTTATTTTGCATTCAGTTATTTTAAAAACCAGCAGCCAAGCTTCCTAAACTGTGCTTAATAGAATTATCGGAGAATATATATATATATCTATCTCTCTGTAATGTTGAGTTACATCCTTGCATTGTTTCCGAGAGCTCGTTACTGCCTAGTGGTGTTAGGATGACTAGAACCGCCTACGCATCTGCAGCGAGGACTGCTGCTCCTGCAAGCAGGAAGCAAGAATCGCTCATGAAACAGGACTCCATCTGAAAGAGAGGTAAAAAAGTCACAGAAAGAAATATTCCTACTTGTGCAATGCTGTTTCTAATGAATTTTGCATTTCTGCCCAGGTATATTCACTACTGGTGATGCCGTACAGTTCAGCACGGTGTCTGTTACAGTTCATTAGATCTTCTCCGATCAACCTTAGCACTAATCTTTAACCCAAACCTCTCATTGTAATCCGTCCATGATGTGTGCCAAAGAAATAGGAATTAGGGAAATGTATTTCTTTACATACATTTTTAATGTTTATGACCATTTAGTGACTGAAGGCTTCATCTGCTGAGACTGATATCGATACCTACCTCAGTCAACAGGAAGAAGGAAAACGAATATTTTACAGTGGACGTTCATCATCTTTAAACCGGAACTGTCATTAAGGCGGACCCCTGCCAAAATATCTGACATTTAATGTACTTAAGGTACATTACTCATGAAACTTTCACAAGGAAATATATATAATAAGCCAGAAGAGGTCTGTTGGACAAACAAGGAGAAATAAGAACTCTCCTGGCCCATTTTCACCGTCGGCTGAGTTTCTGTGGTTGTTTTTAGCTTGCAGGTCCCCTCATCCTGCACCAGCGTCTGAGTTTGAAAGCCTGTTCACTTTTTCCTAACCTGTTGACTGTTCAAATTTGGAACATGGTGGGAGTTTCAGGGTGAAGTTCCAGGAGATGGAGCGAGCTGATCTGATAGCTCTCGGATCCTTAAAGGGGGAGGAACCGCTCCTCCTCCTCCTCCCAGCCCTGCATTCCTGCAGCTTATCATGTGCTGGCTCTGATGCTCGTTGGGCCTCTCCAACTGCTAACCAAGCAGAAAGCACACTTTTTATCTTGCACAGCTAATAGCTTCTTGCCAGACGGGGAGTTAAATCAGCTCACCAAAAAGTCTAATGAGTGCTATACTTTGAATAATGGAGTGGAAGCAGAACCATAAGGCTTGGACTGAAGGAAAGACACAAAAAAGGAGAGAATACGACCTCCTCCTTTTAGATTGCTCATCAAATCGCACACACAGTCTTTGTGTACTTGTGATCCGTAAAAACAAAAATCTGTGAAAACTGACAACAAACAGTCCGCAGTCCAACTAGCACGACCATTCTGACAGCTAGGAGTAGTCAGCGCTGCAAAGAGATTAAAGTGCCTTCGACCAAGAGACTTTATAAACAGGGGTTCAAATTGTGATTTTGGTGCCTGGTAAGACAAACGCAGCCACGGCTCTAGGACGGAAAGATGGTGTAAGCAGTCCTGACAAGGTCCTGAGGAATTAGAACTGATCCTGTCCTGTAACAGATTCTGTCAAAGTCTGAACTCCAGATTTTCACCCGCTTTATTCTTGTGCTTTGGCAAAGAAGAGGGACCATGACTTTGAAGTAGCTTTTCAATTCCTATGCGCTGTGCTGCGCAAGGGTCTGAGGTTGCTGTAATTGCACTGGAGCCCCGACCACAGGATACCGCAGGGCTTTCCAGATACCTCTCCTCCTGTCGTCTCATACACCCCACGACTGAACACAGGACTGGAACAAATCCCTTACATGAGTTTTATTTGACTGAGAAAGCTTCTGGTACAATTGGTATTCTCAAGTGGTGGTTTCCACCCAATTCAAAAGGGCCCATATAACCCCAGATGGTTTTGATTACAGAACGCCTTGTTTGTGCCAGAGGTCTGAAACCTCCATCCTCCCCTGCCGTTAGGAGTTGGTGCTGGCAGGGGCAGGTCCCCGAGCACAACCACGGCGAGCGGGGATCGGGGCTGGGTAGGAGAGGATGCAGCCTCAGGCATCAAACAACGCTAAACAGTGAAAACCCTCTCGGCAGAAAGGACCTTTAGAAGAAAACGAGGAGAAAGAAAAAGTACAATAAGCCTTGTCTCTGCTGCTGCACGGCTGCCCGCCACTTTAACAATGTAGGGATCTCCAAATGATCCCTAATACACCCCCAAAGCAGCTCCCGCAACTCGTGCCAAGGGTTGCAGAGTGGTGATCTGACACCTTCTGATTGCAGACTGACTGAGCAGCCAAACTGATCTGCCCTGCATTTTTTTCCACCGTTTCTTATCAAAATACTGACCTGATACAGGGAAGATCTTACAAAACATAATGAAGTCTGCTGCTGCCAAAGAATGATTGCTGCTAGCTAACATTTATTTTTCCACAATTATATTCAGGGCTGTTGAGGGCTCGGTTGTCCTTTCGAGACAGACCAGATCAAGGAGTGGTGCATACAGTACATCATCCCAGGATAAATCCGGGGAGGCTCTATGACTCAGAAATGAGTCACTGCTCCTCCTCTGTTTCTTCCAGACTCTTGGGGGCGTACTAATTTATCGTTGGTCTGTATCTGCAGTAAATTATTACCCCCAGCTCGGCTCTCCTGCGCAGAAGGAATTCAGACACGTTCCGCTCGTCCCTTGCCTCTCGGGAGGGGTAAAGAGGTGAGCCGACGCACCGGAGGGCTGCACGCCGAGACGCCAGGGCTGGGTAACCCATGCAGAGATCTAAAGGGAAAGCAGAGAAATGAGGGAGGTATTTTTTTTTTCTTCCTTGAATGACACGCTGTCCAGGTTAATTATTTGGAACTAGATTGTTCCTACCAAACCCCCAAAATCCCAATTACTAAACTAAGATTGACCTTTCAGAGAGTTATTTCTAAGAACTTGGATAAAATAAGATAGTATGACTCAAACAACAGGAGGAAAGTGTCTGCATCACAGTTAAGCCACACAAATTGCTTTTGCTGTCAGGATCAAGTATTCTAAAAAAAAAGCCCCAAGAATGATTAATCTTTTTGTCTCTTTAGCGAGACAGATTGAAGTATCCCAGCGGAGCTAGATGGGAGGTGTTTAAACAATGCCTACTTAGTCTCCAGCAAGTCTTTACTAGCAGGAATACAAGCTTTAGGTCGGAAAGGAAAACAATAACTAAAATAACAGATTTGTACTTGTGCATGTATGAGATAAATATATTCCGAGACTCACAGAAAAGCACAAAAAGGTACTAAATAGCAAATAGGCCTGTTCAGCTCTTCACATCCAAAGTTCAGGAGACTGAAGACACTGAGGATAAAGTAGAAATGCATAATTTTTTTTTTTCCAGTGGCAATGCTGATTTAAGAATTTCTTTCCCATGTCATTCATCTTGGTCCCCACACTCATTTTTCCACTTCCCTCCCCTCCGGTTGCATTTCATGAGACAGTTTTCCAAGGCAGCACTGGCTTAAGGTACGAGCCCTTTACCATCTCCGAGTGCTGATCCCCAGCCTCGCGCCGGCACAACTGTTTGTGTGACCAAGTGGAAAACGCTCTATTCTGCAAAGCCAGGTGCTGAAGTGGATGTGGGATGGCCTTTCACATCAAAGAGAGAAAGAAAAAATAGTTGCGGAATGGCAAATAGCAATGAAAGAGAATTACGATTTTTGGGATTAGGTATGTTAAAATGTAAACAAATCCCCAAAGTCCAAATTTCTAAATAAAAACTTTGAACAGGAGTATACTGCTACTTTAAATCATATGTACTCACAAATTTAATTAATAATATTATAAGTTATATTACAAATAAATTGATTCTCATCTCTGTAAAAGATTGTGTATTAGTTTTTACCACATTTCTGATTAGTCTTGGCACAGGCTGGCCCTTGAACTTAAATAGTCTTAAAAGGAATGGCTTCCAGTTTTTTCCCTTTCCTTAACATTTTCCACAGACCGTCATTACTGTGTAGAAAATGATCCTGCTGGGCAGCTGCAGGCTGCTGACTGTGCTATGGCAGATCACTGGCGGTCAGCACAGCAGGGGATTACTGGGGATCGCTGTCTTCATGGAAGGAAACCTGGAGCGACACGTTTCCAGTAATACTGCAGACCTAATGAGCGCCCAATTTTATGGTAAGACCCAGCAGTGAGGCTGCCGGGCCGCTGCTTCCTGCTGCGCTGTTCTAACATTTCTTTATCGCAGTATTTCTCACACGTGTTTACTGTTGGCAATGCAGTGGAGCACTCTTCTGATAAATTAAATAAACAGGGGCTCCCACCCCGTGACTCGTATGTATGATCACAGCACAGCTACGTAACAGTAGTACACATGGACAATGCTGTGGGGCTGGAGAACAGAAGATGATTAATACATATAGTGGGATTCTGTGAAGAAAGAAAGGAAAAATCCAGCTCTATCAGTGGGTATTCTACCGCTGTGGAGAACTACAACAATAAGTTGTAACCGAACAATGACACCCTCAGGAAAACAGAATTCCCCATAAAAAGCTCCTTAAGAATAGCTTCTCTGTTACATCACAGAAACCTCATTTAGGAAATTTAAGATCAGAAAGAGAACAACTCTGAAGTGGCAAGGAGATGGGCTGTCAATAAATTATCCCATCCCTGGTTTCTGTGATGCTCTGGCCTAACATTCAAAAATATCTCCATTCTAATTTTGCCTTAGGGAGTTTGCTAGCTCCGAAAAACAGATCCAAAGCCGGAAGAGCGAGGTGTACTTGAATTTGGATTCCTCCCGCCTCCAACCTGGCAGAGGGAAGCGGCACCGGAGCTACCAGCTGAGGCCAGTCCATCCCCTGGAATGCGGCCGCCGGAGCCAGGCTGATGGATGCTGACAGCCCCGCTTTCATCTGGCAGTGTCCCCGCCACCAGCTGCGCTGGGGAAAGAAAGAGCACACAGGAATTCACAGCATTCCCCCTCTGATTAATCCCCGGTTGTCCCGCTGCGCCTGAATGAATTGGGCTAGGGATTCGTAGCTCTGCTGGGGGAGATTTGGTGATTCCTTTGAGCCCCCTGGGGGGAAGTGATATAGAGAGCAAATAACCAGCGGGCAGTGCCGAAGTGATGTAATGGGCCAGGGCATGAAAGCCCCTCGTCTCTGCTCTACCCACGTTTACTGGCCTTTTCTCCGTATGCGATGGGGAGCGGGTGCAGAGGAAAACTTCACGCTGCTGCTGCACACCATAGCTTTACAGGAGATTTATAAAGTGCGCCCCAACTTCCTTAGCTGTGTTCTGTGCAGACTGGCCAAGTTAAAAGACATAAATGATGTTTAAGAAAAGAGCTTGGGAACACAAAGACAACTTGGTTGCAGCCTGACATGGGTGACTGAGGGTGAAGACA
This sequence comes from Grus americana, assembly GCF_028858705.1. Classification (NCBI taxonomy): domain Eukaryota; kingdom Metazoa; phylum Chordata; class Aves; order Gruiformes; family Gruidae; genus Grus; species Grus americana. The sequence goes on from NC_072859.1 coordinate 34,754,572, forward strand.
GGTAAGTGCCAGGGTGCAAAGCCCTGCGGCAGGTCCAGCTGCAGCCACCTCAAACCCTCCACCCTGGCTCCCTCCTTCTTTCCAGGCTCAGCAATAATTCGATATCAAATTAAAGTGTCATTTATAAAATGAGACCTAGCACAGGCACAATAGTGGGCAGGCTCTGGAAGTGTTACACTTCAAAAACTAACCCGAATCTTAGCAGGGAGACACTACAGGATCTGACTGGTTAACCAGGTACCTAGGCACTACGTGAAAATGTGCACGTGAATTCTAACTATAATTACACAGGCCTTGCTGTGAAATAACATCACCGTACCATCCTGATGCTTGAAAAAACTGTTGGGTCTCAGATGCTCGTAATTCAGCTGAAAAGCGTAAGTATGCACAAAGCTTCGCATCTCTCTTGCTGTTTCCCCAAGAAAGTTTCTCTTTTAGAGACATGCATTTTCTTGCGGTGCACCCTTGAGCCAGCTCCAGTTTCTATTTTGAAGATCCAGAGGAAGGAAATGTGACAGATGATCTGGTTTTGCCACCTGTGTGATTCACACATAGACAGTAATCTCACTCATTTATAAATCAGTAAATACCGCAAGATTTTTTTTTTTTTACTTTAGTTTTGTTATTGTTATGTGCATGTTTTGAAATTTACTATGATAACTCTGGGCATATTTAGATATTGAATTTATATACATAAATGTAATAAACACAACAAATAAATAATCACAAAGAAAACAGAAACTGGCATCTGGATTATTTGGCCGATCATAAATGTGAAACACACAGTTCTGAATCTTGCACTGAAAAAATTCACAGCAGATGACTTATGATCGTGTTGTAGCAAGGAGAGAAATGAAAATACATAATTTCAAATACTGTTATAATTCAAATCTATGTACAGACAAAGCGGACTCATTGGGTAAGCCACTCCCTGTGGATTAATTACTCAGCCCAGCCAACAGCTTGCACTTTTGCCTTAGTCTTTTCTGTGAACTGTTACTCTGAGCAGCTGTAACTAACCCGGCTCTGTGTGAGCTACCTGCTCTGCACCGCAGCCAGCCGCAGGCTCCTGTTTTCTCTTTTTAATATATTGGTATTGGTTTAGATTCAGGTTGCATAATCTTTTTTCACTAATTTTGTACCTTTGCAAATGTTGCTCCTGAGTTCTGAAGAATCAGAATGCTGCTGCAGTTCTGGTATAAAAATTCCTGATGCGATAGCCACTCCTGCAGTAGATAATTACTACTCTGGCATTAACGAAGCTGTTAAATACACTGCTGTTGTTCTGCTGAGACCAGGGGATAATGGTCAGAGACCTAAAAATGAAAAAAATGGATTATATTTTCAAAGCTAAAAACATTACAACTGGAAAATTGTGGAAGAATTCACCCTCCTAACTGCACATCCCAGTCACGTTTTCTTGGCTTTCCATAGTGTCCTCCCTATGGATATTTCAAAGTTCCCTGCTTACAGCCATTCTGGAGGCACCAGCGCGGACTGGATTTGGTGGAGGGGCAAAGAGGACTACACATGCTCGGTCCCCAGCCCCATCAGTGCCACCTGCCAGCAGAAAACCTATCGCTCCATCTCCTCTCCTCCGTACCGTGGGTACGTTCAGCCCTGCTCATAGGTACTTCTCATCCCAGCATCAAAACCAGAGGAAACCAAGACAATGTAATCAAGCGATGTCCTTGCTGTCACAAAGTAGGGCCGGGTCTGGAACCAGTGAGTTTCCGCTTCCAGTTACAGAGCTCCTTCTCTGACAGTCCCGACTTTACAGTATTGCTATAAATATTGGATCAAAGTATCTGGCAAGGACAAAATTGAAATTTCCTTCTATTTCTCTAGCACTGCTCATTCAGTTATCCAGAGTAGCTTCTTAAAAGTACCGGGTTGCTTCCAATTTGAAAGCCTGCCTTCCTTTTTTACTTTATTAGTAACAATATAAGCTAAAAAGGACTCCATTAGAATTGAGAATCCACTGTTAGGTGTTTTTTGTCATCTTAAACTATTAAATTGTGGTCATGAAGGATGAACACTGAAAAAAGGACCTTGTCAGGCAAAATGGGCGAAATTTGAAGGCCTCTTTTATGCAACAGCAAGGCTGCGAGCTGCAAAGGAACCATAGGTGACCCTAGTTCAAAAAGATTTCAAATCAAAGGATCTGTCCAATGACTTAGAGGTTTCAAGAAGGCTTTATCCATCACTGTGTTTTAACGGCTGTATTGAACGATCTCTGTGACTCTTACAGCCCTCACTTTCCAGCCCAGCTGAAGAGCTCCCCCGCAGCGTCGGCGCCTGCAGTTGTTGAATAAATGTTTCTCACACTACAGCTCAATTAAGTCAAGGATATGAGGGAAAAGATGATCCAAGTAATTCACTAGCCTGTATAGCAGGGGTTACCCACAGGAGGCTGGAGAATTCATCCACCTTTTAAAATCTACCTGAAGACTTTACAGGGTGTTTTGACTCTGATTTTTTCTTTTTCATTCTTTTCCCAGTGCAGTTAGTTATTCACTATGTTTCACAATCAGTATCGGAGAGCATACGCAGAATTTGTAGTGCACAAAACCAAGCTAAGCATGTTACCAAGAACTGAAATTCTAACAAAGCAGTGTACCATGACAGAATATTGCAAAACATTCAAACCAAGTATAAAACACTTCTAGTGAGAAGATAGAAAAGAATTTGCTGCAAAGATTTACAAAAATATAAGCATCGCATAAAAGGATCTGCAATGACTACTAATTTTTTATCATGTTTCCATTTAATTGCAGATATTCACAGAGGTGGTCACCAGCAGGAGAAATGTAAGCTATTTGATGTGTAAGTCCATTGCTGCTTAAAGATTGTGGTTTTCTTGCCCTGACGCTTGTCATAGATTTAAATGCAGAACACCACTTCTCATCATCGACGGTGCACTCTGTTCTTCTGCTACTGCAAAATGTTAATTCACATGTTACAAATTACTGGATCTTTGACAAAACAAGTAGCAGCAAGAAGAAACCCCTGCGGTTTTTACGATAATAGTAAGTAGAAGTAACATTTCATGCCAACTGGATCAGGAAAGCAGTAACTGGAGAAGGATTTTACATATCACTGCAATATCTTGTCTGGAAATAGCTTATGGAATTTTCTCTGTATTGTTGGTTAATATTCAGTTCCTCGCTGAAGCTTTGCACCAGAACTCAAGGTATAGATATCCCACAAATAATGGCAAATTTCACATAGTTCAAAGTTAAAAAAAAAAAAGAGGTTTTTTGTCTTCAAGAAATGTCTTCCATGCTTTCAAAACAATCCAGCTTTGCTGAGGAGCTAAATTTTAGCCTTTTGAGAGAGTGGAGAGAGTTACTTTTAAAGCTATGAAAAGAAACATTAACTTTTCCAAATTTTTGAGGATTACATTATGGCTTTGAGAATTACAATGTCAGCGGCAGAGTGGGGCCAAGCATTTGGGAACTGGGGGCTGGAAATTGTGAATTAGGTGCACGTATATGCACACACACATGAAGAGAATGCACTAACCACATTTCTGAAATAAATGTTGATCTTTCTTCCTTCTGAACAAAGACTTTTCATTACAAATAAACTAAACACTAAGGGACTAGAGAACTCATTTCAGCACATATGCATACATATACACATCATACATATATATGTGCATGCTTTATATCTTGGTTGCAACAGGGCGATCAAACATCTCATTTGTCTTCTAATTAGGCCTTTTAAATGGTTAAATACTCATCACTGTGAACAGGAGGGAATAAACCCTTTACTTGCATGCACACAAATGTCGTCGTTGACTGTTATGCCTTGGTTCCTCCTCCCTCCCATCACAGCTGATGGCTTCACCCGCTGACGGACGGACCAGCCTGAGCACCCACAAGGAACGGAAGGCCTTAAGTAGATTTAGCGTACCTACCAGGGTCCTGAAAAAGTGCAAAAGAGAGGACAGAAAACAATTTGAAGGGCTTTTCTTTGGAATTTTGGTACTATATCACTCTCTGTATGTGGCATGCAAGTCATAGCAGATGGTATTTTTAGCCCTTTCTATGTTAACATGGGTGCGAAAATTGCTGACAGAAACTGCCAACACTCCACTAATAACCGTAATGCTGTTTCACTGGCACAAATGCCTTTTTACATTAACGCAGACCATGTACTTTAGGGGCTTTTAATGATGCAACTCCACTGACATTTAAAGCAATGGAAACTTCTCTGATACGACCTCAGATTAGCGGATCAAATTCTGAGGAGTTATGTAAAAAGAAGCGGGGTACGGTCAAAGCCGACACGTTGTTAAGAGCCAACACATGCATTGAGAAGGTGTGGGTATGCAGATTTGGAACTACACATTTAGACTCAATTCATCTTTCAAGTAACATTTTCCTGACAACAGAAAACAAATACGTCACATTTGCCACAAATGTGCTGTACGTAACAGCAGTTCCTACAGCATCGATATTATATTTACTTAGTGATTCATCCCCTTCCCCTGTATGTTTATCTAACTGCCCTAACCACATCCAGTTACCAATTACTAGCTAGAAACGGCCTTACAAAACCATGTTCAAGGGACTCCGAACAGCCAAACACAAACTGAGGCTTTGGTGTCACCACTCATCGCCAAACAACTGCACAGGAGAATAAATCAATCAGCACCTTCCTAGAATACCAGCAAGCCACCTAATTATTTGCAATTGAATCTCCATCTCCTCTAATCAATAATAAGCTCTCAGATGACTTCAGAAGACTCTTGATTAGGCCTTTAAAACAGAGGAAGCAACAGATCTTCATATAGTCGTTGCATATTGAAACTGTGAAACAGTTTTTCAGAAGCCATTCACCGATTTCAGAGGTGAGGTAAAATCAACAAGTGATTTGCCAGCTCTGCATTTCAACCCATGAAAGTCAAATTTGTTTTTCTTTTGATTTGGGTATCACCACCAGTTACCCAGATTCTCAGAATCAAACTCTGTTCTCTTTGGCTCGTGACAGTGCAATTCAGGACAGACTCTGGTCCTGCAACGGGGAACTGTACACACTATTAGCTTATGCCTTAACTAGAATATAATTCTGCTCCTTTAGTTCTGTGCATTTTGCAGGAATAAGACAAATCAGAAAGTCACTTGTTCCAGTAACGTAATCAAGTGTACACACTCCTTGTCTTCTCCAAATGAGCTACATTTCCACAATTGTAATTATTATGTAATTATTTGTGGTTTCGTAAGCTCTTTGTGGCAAGAGACAAGTGCCAAATCCAACTGCCACAGAGCACACTGTCACTCTCATATCGCTCCCTCATCCCCTTTAATCTCTCCCAAGAGTTTGGTCTCCCAACATTTCTAGAAGAGGGGCAGAGTCTGAGGCAGAAGAGTCTCCATGTATGATTGGAGTTGCATAGGACTTCACTCTTGGGGGAATTTCTTTTTTAAAGTATTCCCAACACACGTGTAGGCCTACACATTAGTCTTTTTGCTTGAAAAATAAATTATGAAGTCCTAAAACCTCTCAGCTGCTGAAATTCAGAGCCCAAACCACATACGTCCCTCCTCCAGTCTCTCACTTTTCCACGGGACATTCCACCAACAGCAGATGACATTTCTCTGCATGAGAAACAGAGAGGTGGCTACCTTCAAAAGCTCATTTCAACTCCAGGAGAACAATCTCCCAATGCTCCCTCTGCAGTCAGTGGAGAAATGGGCACTTCCATACCACGGTCAGCAGTTACCTCCTGTTCTACTCCCCTCTCCCCTGGGACTAGAGGAGATTGGTCCCCCCAGGCTGTGGGAGCACCCTGGGAGTTACCCCTCTGGAGCGCCCAGACCTTCTGCTTACTCACCTCTGCTTTCCGTACGGCTGGGGCGGCTGACATCTCGCGGCACTTCAGCTAACGCTGCTGTCCTCAGAAGAGCCGCAGTGAAGTGCCACGAGTTGCATAGCGAGTGGTCCTGGACTGTGAAGGAGCTTCCTCCTCTCACAGCTCCGATATGCTTCTGCCTTTCTATCTTCACGTGCTTTTCCTGGAGACTGAGAGTCTGGAAAGGCTAAACTGGAGTTAAAACCCACTGTGATCATCTGCTTAATTATCTGATAAATAAATGTGGATAAGGGTTTGATGTTAATATGTATTTTTTTTTAGGTGTTGTAATACAGCTGCTGTCTCATAGAGCTATAATGAACAAATGGGAAGAAAACTTCCATGACTCAACTGATCATCCTCAACTTTCACAGTTTGTGAAGGCATACCTGGCTCTTCACATCCCTCTTTATGTGGGGATTCATAATACCTCAAATCATCCAAAATCAGAAGCTAAATAGTATGGAAGCAGCCCTTCATCTGATACACCCTCAGTGGAACTTACTTTTTACTTACGTTAGCCAAGGATCTGGCTCCCGATTTCTCCCACATTTAGTCTCACATCTTCAGACTAGTTCATTTAACTCCTTGTGTTCTCTTATATCTTCCAGCAACTAAAATAAACTTAACATTTCATATAAATTCCAGATACTACCTGCCAAGGCTCAGCTGTTCCTTTTGTATAGATGCAAATGACTTTTTGGTCAAATTTGTTTTGAATCAATTGAATCTATTTTAGAATGATGTAAGCCCTGAAAAATGCTGTGGGACTGTCTGAGCCTGTTAGCACTTTTAAGTAAACAAACAAAACCTGCTTTAATTTAGACAAATTTCCAGGCCACAATTGTCAGAACACCACTAAAAGCTCTTGGGTATTAAAAAACAAAATCTAAATAAGAAACAGAAGCTACATAAGGAGGAGGGCTCTGTGGGAACCTTCCCGCCTTTGGTCTGACAATCCAAAAAGTGTGTTCTGGTTTCCCCCAGCATCCGGTGCACTCCAGCAAGTTTCTAAATAAAGTTGAGTCAAAACTTCACTCAAAGCTTTAGTGTTCCTTAAATGGCACGTCTCATCTCTGCTGGCAGAGCTGCAGCTCATGTTAAAGTAAGCAACCACATTAACATTTTTCCTAAATGCTACGCTATATATTCTAAATGCTCAGCTCAAAAGTCCCTAAAATAAGCACTTAAAATAACAACTTCAAACACTTGCACAAGGCTGCATCCATTCAGAGGAGCTATTTTTTCTTACCTCACTCGACTTCCCTTCAGTGTTTGTTGAACAAAGGATGCTCCATGCCATGACAAGAGAGAAAGGCTAGATTTCAGCTTGAGGACTAACATGAGTCAATTAGAACCTATTGGCTCCTCATTACAGGATTTGTTATTTATCCCAGGCTGCCTCCCAGTACAAAAAACTGGTGACTGATGCCTTCTCTTTGTGATAAACATTCACTCAGATACATGTGGAGGCTGAAATGCAGTGAAGATTAAGTGGGTTTTTTTTCCTTTACTCTGAGCAAGCAGCATTCAGCTTTCATGAGAATGTTTAATCTCCTTCTAAGCCTGAGTAAAAGCAGCCTGTATTACATAGAGCATATTCTGATTGTGAACACAGGTCCTATCTACTGGAAAACCTGTAAAATAATTTAAGCCAGTGCATTAACTGCAAAAGGTATTTTAAAAAAATTCCGCAAATTAAGACCACATAAAATGAAATTGCTACGCAACACTAGCATTTTAGAGATAATGCATCTTCTGAAAGCCTAACAATTATGGAAAATGAAATAAGAAGCATGAAAATTACAATTGAACAGTAGGCCCTCTGATAGATTCACAGAATAGGGTACTAACAAATCTTATGAATTCAGGGAAATGATATATGGGTCAGCTTAAAAAGAAAACAGAAACAAAGGGAAGCCCAAATCACAATTTAAATACATATGCAAGCATTTGCATCAGCAATTCCTTCTGCAGCAAGCTGAGCACCCAGCATTTTCACTACCATCAACACCCCTTTGAAGTTCAGACCTCCTCAAATGTATTCTCCTGCTTTACATGAATTTCTGCCACCACTCTCCTTCCCCATTATCACCTGCACCACAGAGAGCACAAAAATTCACATAAAATCCCACAGGAAAAGCAAAAGATCTATATAAAGCTGCAAAGCGTCTTCCATCTCTCATCTTCAGCTCTTTACAAGTTTCTCAAACTGTTGGGAGGAGAGAGTTCTGGTTAAGGAGGAGGAAGGAGGGAAGACGTGAACTGAAATAATCAACAACCACCCCCCACAATGCCCCAACCAGCCTGAATGGCGTAGCAGGCTGCTAACTTCCGACACGGGCTATAGCGGGAACCTCTGCGTGGCTGCATCGGTGCCTTCAACACGCGTCTGGATCGGGGGGGGTGTTCAATAGTTTCATTATCTGTAATACTCGCCTCATCTGGCTGGTCCAGAATTAACGAGCATTTTAGGAGAGCGCAAATCTGATCTGGGATCCTATTTTCCTAAAGGGATTCTTTACAACTGCAGACACCCCCCTTCGACTTACCATGACCCTGTTCTACCCCGGAATGTCTGCGTTGCCCTCGAGTCCTGTGTTTGCCCGGAGAGAGCAGCCCTGCCCGTTCCTCCCTGGGCTCGGCACAGACCTTCATCTCCCTGCCACGGGGTTTGGGACAGCAGGCGAGACTCTGGAACCTCCCAGGACAGCCGAAGCCACCCAGGACAGCGGCGCCGCTTTCCACAGCTCCACCTGCGCCGAGTTTCTTGATACAAGGGAGCACAGTATGAAAGACAGTCCTATCTGCATTAAGTGTAAAAGGAAAAAAAAAATTAAATTTTAAATTAGTATAGCTCAGTGAATCTTTATTATTATTGTCAAGCTATTTTAATAGCGTATACAACTTATTTCCTCACAAATTCTTTCTCCAGCTTATGTTGGATACTTACATTCACCAACATATTAGTCATTGCTTAATTATTGCTACGAAGCCTTATTAATATGTATGGATAAAGAGCTCTCTGGCAGGAATGCATTTTAATGAAGTCGCTGAAAGGCAACAAGCAGTAATTTCTAGAAGGTTATACCATGACTAACAATAGCAAACTGACTGAAGCAGCCCAGGGACAGGATGAGGTATGGAAGGAAAAAAATCAGATTCATTTTAATATTTTAATGATAAACTTAATTAGAAAGCATTTAGGCGTTTTGACTGAGCAGTTACAGCTTCGAATGGCTTACAAGTCCTTCGGAGAGGAATGGCGTCACTCAAAATGTCGCCTGCAAGCGCCCAGCAGCGTTGTCTGTAGGACACGGAATATGCTGCTTGAAAGGATGATGATGAAAATGAGACATTTTGTGGCCATCCTGTATTTAACGGCGAGCAAAGCACCAGCACGTTATTTTTGAGGCTGCAGTCGAGTCTGTAACATTCTATATTGCCCAACAACATGTAATTTACAAATCAAACGCATATGCTGTGTATATAATTGCATTTATTTCCTAGTGCAGCGATGCGCTTTGCTCCTTGTGTTATTTTTGAAACGTTTGCCCTTCAAAGGCGAAGGTGTCGTTACCCTTGAGCCCAGCGAGGTGCTGAAGCACCCGGGGCCACTGAGGGGAGGAGAGCTGCTCTGGGAAGGGACCGGGGCGGTGCGACTCTGAGCCAGGGCACCTCCGCGGGACACCCGGGACCGAGTGGAACCCAGCCCAGCACGCTTCCTTCGGAAGGAAGCACCCGGCTGTACGACCCCGCTCCGGCTGTGCGGGGCCGCGGGCGGAAAGCGGCTGCCAGGCCCGGCCCGGGCACCCGGGGCAGAGGACACCCGGGGCAGAGGACACCCGGGGGCGGGCCGCTGTGTGGGTTGCGGAGCCGCTCCGAGAGGCGGGCCCGGACCGGACGACTCAGCGGCGGCTGCCCGAGTAAGGGTCGGCGGGGACGCGGGACAGGCCGCGACGGGTGTGGGGCAGGAGGGGAGGGAAGAGGAGGCAGCGGCGGGCGGGCGGGCAGGCAGGCAGGCCGGCCGGCCGAGGCGTAGGCCGAGGAACCCCGCCGGAGGGCCCGCGGCCCCGCGCTTCCTGCCCCCGGAACGGGCGCTGAGGGGCCGCCCGGCCCCGGCTCCGCCTTCGCCGCGCCCCGCAGGCCCCGGCCGGGCCCGCTCCCGGCGGCTTTTCCTGCCCCGCTCGGCGCCGCGGGGCCTCGGGCCGCCGCCTCAGGGGGCTCTTCCACCGCGGGCAGGCTGCGTGCCGCAGGGCGGGAACCGGCGGTGTGCCCTCAGCACCGCGGCCTGAGGTGTGGTGTCGGTTTTGCCTCATCAGTCGAGGGAATCTGAAGTTTAATTTTTGGCAATAAATGCTGTTTTGTATTTTTTTTGCCCCTTCCCTTCAGTTCTTAGGGTCATGTGGAATACTGTCGCTTTGTGCTCCCTTGGCAGACTGCCCCCCCCAGCCACATCTCCGCTGCTCCCAAGGTTACAAACCTTAAACCGCGTGTTCGAAAGAAAGTATAAGGACTTGTGTCATGGTAAACAGCCCGCACACCTCCTGCAGAGTCAGGGCTTGGAAGGGACACGCGACATGCTGCCCTGCCGTTTAGTAAGTAATAAAGCAAAATATAGACGGTATACAAAAACTTACCCTGTTTTAGATGGACGTATCCTGTCTGTGTATCGACATGTGTTTGAAGAAAATTTAAGGAACAGTGAGGCTGTTATTAAAAGGTAATAACTCTTTTTGTGGTGTTCTAAAAATGTTGCTACTTGTGAGATGATGTGAGAGTTACTTACAGGCACTTTTAGGAACTTTTTAACATAGGAGGGATGCTAATTAAAAAGTCCAGAGATTAAAAAAAACAGTTGGGTTTTTTTAACTAACCATTTTGAAGCTTAAACTACTTTCCTGGCTGCTCTTTTCTTGGGCAGCTTCTCTGCAGAGTGAATTTTACAAGGATCAGCACTTAAAAATTTCAGCCCCCCAAAAGAGGTGCCTAAACGTTGACCGAAATGCCTAAACCTAGGTGCAGACTGTATTTAAAATAGCGCCATGTGACATTGTTTTGCATATATTGCCAAGAAGTATTTTTTCTAGACCTTCATAATTTTTTTTTCGTGTTTGAATGCAAAGACATAATTGGTGACTCACGCATTTACAGATCCCTCCTGAAAGAGGAAGTGACAGTTACTGCAGTTAATCGTGATTCACTCATGAGAGCAGGAGAATGCATTTTATGTGTTTGTCCTTAAAGATCAGACGGCAAACATTCAAAGGCTTTTGTTCAGAGGAATGATACATGGGCTGGAAGCAAGGCTATGGAAAACACACTGTGCCCCCCTGTGGTGGCATTTATGACATCATTCAAAATCCTTAGCTTTTTTCTCCTGAGGTTTTTCAATCTCTACAGTCTGCAGGAAGCCACAATAAGCTAATGGAGTCATGCACAGAGTGGGGCGTAAATAGTTACGTCAAACTATTTTTAGTTAAAGATGATGCATCTTGGATGAATAATACTTCACTTTAAATAAATGAAGAACCCAGTTTATCTAAGACCAAAATTATTCAAGATACAGCATTTGTTTATAGTTTATTCAATTCATTATCTGTACTTGATGCTGCCCCGACAATAACGTTTGGTAATCACTTCCTCTCTTGATGATTGTAGTGACACTGCAGTATTCACTACTTAAAAAAATATATCTTCCATGCTGTAGAGTGTGCATTTCTTCTAGATTTAGTAATTTATTCTGCTTACCGGTTACTGATTTTTGTTGAGGGGAACTGAAGGAGGAAGCCCTTGACTGGATTTTTCCCTAGAGTAGTTGGAACATGGAGGCAAGGATCCATGCTGAATTAGGTCTAGCAAATTATGATAGCTTTATTAATAGCTGCAAGTTTCTAGGCTAACGTTGTTGTGGGGCAGTGTCTCTCAAAGTCAGCTTTGGTGGCTTGTGATCACCGCTGTGCTCACGGGGTTGCTGGCAGAGATGAAGTGTGATCAAATATTGTGAAATACGATGTGTTGGGTGTATATGGGCAACACCCAGGGGAGGATGTGAATTTAATAATGTCTACCTGCTATGACCATAAACTACAGATAGAATATTATTTCACTCTTGTTTGTCTTTATTAGATGATTTTTGAATAACGAAACTAAAATGCTTGCTTTAAATAACACCTGTACTTTTTATTGCACTTTGTAAGAAACAATAATCTGCAAATGTGAATTCATCTTTGTTCTCATACCATTTATATGAAAACTGTGCAATACATTTAAGTACTATGTTCAGTCCACTGAAGGGTAACTAGCAAGTAAAGGTGGTTTTCATTCATCGAAACTTTGTTTTTTAAATCAGATATTCAGAGTTGCTAGAGATGGCCAGTAGAGGAGGGGGAGAAAATGCCATCTTGCGTCATACTCAGAGAAACAAGAAGCTGTTTGTTCGTGAACGCCTGAAGTTGCTACTTGATGATGAGTCTTTTCTGGAGCTGTCTCCGCTGGCAGGCCTCAGTATGCCGTATGGTGATGTCCCTGCTGCGGGGTGCCTTACTGGTAATTGCTAGCACCTGTAATATTAGGTGTCATGGGAAATCGATGGAGTTCATTTGTTTCATTGCTCATATCTTTAAGTATGATTCAGATCAGTTCTAAATCTGGATATGGGTTGAGGGTATTGTTTTGAGCAGCCCATGTTGGAGATGCAGCCCAGAAGGAAGAAGGGTTTTGAACCAATATGAGCCTTAATATAATTTGAGAGATGCTCTTTGGGTGCAGGAATGAGTAAGCGTCATAGGCAGTGTACATTAGTTGTATTCTGTATGTGCTGCACACCTTCCCAGAGTAACCAGCTTTGCTCACTGAAGTTAAGGTGTTTGTTCTTACTGGAAAAGGAAAAAGGATACACGAAATCAGGTTTATGGGATCTTTTTAGTATCTTAAAAATGTGATTTCCTAGGAACAGTGAACATCAGGTCTATCCAGTAGCAGCTCCCAACGTAGAAGAGTTCAGCCACTGCTGTATTATTCTTCTGTGATTTTTGCTGGGGAATCTGGGAGAAACTTTTAAAGACAAAAAGTTCTTTAATTTCTTCTAGATTGAGTAATTTATTCTACTTAACAGTTACTGATTTTTGTCTCCAAAAATTTAGGATGATTTGTCAAATAAGCTGTTGTCTGTTAAAGGAAAGGGGACCAGGTTGCTGTGAGACACAGAAGCTGTGACATGTATTTTGTAATATTTTTCAAATTATAGACAAGTCCTTTCATTGCATTTTGAAGAGCAGTTCCAGTTTAAAAAGTAACGAGAAGAGTATGAAATTCTATCTTTTGTCACAGATCATTAGATTTTTCAGTTTTATATAGGTAATTTTTAATTACCTTGGCTTTATCTCAAGAGCTGGAAGTAAAACTATGTACTTTTTTCTCTTATATTGTCACCAGGAGTACATAAGTTTATTTCAAGTTCTGTTTTCTGTGATTTAGATTTTTTTAAAAGCATCATTAGCTTTCAGCTTGTTATTCCAGAGAAGAGCTATAGATTTCTTCCCTGTGTGGTATTTGCAACTTAATTTGCAGCTTCTTGATGCAGTATTTCCAAAAGAACATCCCAGCTATGATTTGGCCCCCTTATTTCATCTGTGGTACTTCAGAGAGTCCTGAGAAGTATCTGTGGTACCACTTACAGGAATTGGCAAAATCTGTGGAGTCTGGTGTGTCTTCATGGCAAATGATGCAACCGTGAAAGGAGGAACTATTTACCCAGTTGGAGTGAAGAAACAATTAAGAGCTCAAGAAATAGCCATGCAGAACAGACTGTTGTCTGTGTACCTTGTGGACAGCGGGGGAGCGTTCCTACCACTACAGGTAATAGCAGAACTGCTGCACAGAAGAAATTACCTATGTTTATTTTAATCATACTAATGTTTAGTGATAAACCTCAGATTTATGTTTTGTTTTCTTGGCTGACCAAATTTCATTGTCTGTTATACTTAATTTGAGTTTTGTCCACAAATTGGAGTCTAGGAGATGATTCGAAGATATGTAACAGTAGCAATAACTTTGGCTAATCTTGCATCTAGCATTTAATCAAAGTTTAGAAACTTAAATATCAGTGGGGGGAAAAAGTGTTGACCAAGTGTGGGTATTCCTCAGTGTGCTGAAATGCTTTTGTGTCTTTAATGAATTAATACCTCGTTTGAGGTTTCTACTTTCAGCTTCAGAATCTGTAAAATTACTCTGTATTTTATTGTAACGTTTGTGATAGTAATGCAGTAACCTCTGTGGCCTTTAAAAATACAGTTTTTGAAATTTTTAGTGTAAAAGGAAAATTTGCACAGGTTACTTTCCAATGTACAGAGGTTATATTATCACTGAGACTGTAGTTGTTCCCTCTCCAGACTGAAAGCAAACACAGAAAAAGGTTTTTACTTGACTTAAGGAATTATATCAAAAAACAAGTAAAAAGAGAAACTGTGCTGAAGTCATTTCACAAAGTATGAGTATGAGCTTCCCCTTCTCCATGTTTACAGTCTCAAATCATGTAGAATAGATCGGTTTCACAAAACACTACGAAATTTACCTCTGCTTTCGAAACACATGGGTATTTTTGTGCACAGTGTTTAAGGGGAATAAATACCTTAGCGAATGCTGTATATGAAAGTTTCAGGTATGATTGTTAGTGGTGACCTTCCCAGAGTTGGTTACAATGCGTTGATGAATGAACGAAGAGGAAGCATTGACTTTTGTAGTTAATATTGACATTCGCTTTGTCTTTTCTCTGTAATGCCAGTCAGAGCTGTTTCCTGACAAGTTGCATGGTGGCAGAGTTTTCTACAACGAAGCAATAATGTCTGCCATGAGAATTCCTCAGGTACAGTGTCATTTGGAGTACAAGTAAGTAGTATATGTAATCAGTAGAGTTCTGAAAAAAGTTTTGTTCTAATACAAAGTCTAGGAACAACCCTCAAACATGAAAAAAAAAAAAAATTCCTAAAGCTCATCTTTTCTATTTGTGGGGAAGGGAGATTCAAATAGTATCGCATATAATAGAATACTTCAGCCTTAAGGATCTTCCAAGTGTTTACTGACTGATCGTGATGGAAAAGCATCAAATCACAAGGTTATTTCAGAGTAAACATTGAACTGTTTCAAAACCAGCATTGTGGTTCATGCTGGTATTTAGATCTCTAGTTCATTGTTCCCCAAGCTGCGATTCAGTCTCTTGAATGTTTCTGAAATAAACGTTAATGGTTTTGCCTTTCCATGCTCCTCTCTCCAGCATCTTGGTTTGTTTCGGTTTCTGTGCCCTTCAGGTGGCAGTGGTGTGCGGCTCCTGTGTAGCTGGAGGTGCCTATGTTCCAACCATGGCAGAAGAAACTGTGATTATAGATAAAATCGGTACGCTGTTCCTTGCTGGCCCACCTCTGGTAAAAGCTGCTACAGGAGAATATGTCTCTCCCGAGGACCTAGGAGGAGCCAAACTTCACTCTAAGTATGTGAAATAATTCTCAAAAATAGTAGAGAATTCAGCATACTTAGCTTGAAAGAAACTGTCATTTTATCTTAAATTAATGTGACTGAAGCTACTCCAGTGAAAGGATACAATATGGTCCTCAAGGACTGAAAAATGTGTAGTGAAAAAAACCCAGTAGAAGTGATACAGGAATTCTGAAAAAGGTTGGTGGTATTCAGTTGTGTATGTGGGAGTATTATGGGGCTAGATATAACTCTTTGAAAAGAAAAAAAAAGTAACATGGCATTGTAATTTCAGCTTTACTGCTGAAGGAACTTTCCACTTCCATTGTCTGTATATATATACACACACACTCTTGATAGAAATCTCACATAAGTACAGAGGTCAGGATCAGGGCCAAAAGTGGAACCTGTTATTACACTGCTTGCTTTCCTTCTCAGGTATGGGGTTTTTGTTAGATCAGCCAAATGGAAGTAAAACTAAGTGATGTTTGGGGTGAAGTAGAGGCTGAACAAATCTGGATTTGCTTCCCCATTCGTCCACATACTTTCTGAGCAACCTCATGGAAGTCAGTTCCTCTGTGCCTCAGAGGGACCAGCTATAGAGGAGAGGTGGTATCACTTCTTTTCCTAATGTAAACATTGCCAGGGTACATAGATTATAAAAACAGCATCATCATGAAAATAAATTGAAAGGTCTTTCTTTAATATAGGTAAACACAAAAGTCACAAGGAAGAACTTCTCCTTACTGTGAATTTGTTTGGGGGTTGGATTGCATAGAAATTCCACTGACTTACTGCTTCCAGCTCATTCATACAAGAACAAAATCACACATTATTTTCAGGGAGTTTGGAGAGTTCACAGTACAGATTAAGGTTTTTCCTTTAGTTTGGTTTTTCTCTCACAATTCAGATTTAATTAATTTGATACTAATTGATGTTGCTCTCTCTCCTAGAGTCAGTGGCTGTAGTGATCATTTTGCATCTTCAGAAAAGGAAGCCTATGAATGTATTCGAAATGTTATCTCAACGTTAAATTATGATCCGCTGCCAGAGGAGGCCGTTGAGCATGACAGTCCTCTGTATAGTTCTGATGAGCTTTTGGGGCTGGCACCGCAAGATTATAGGTGCACTCTTCCTGTAAAATTGGTAAGGTGGCAGATACTGTGTTCCTTCGTCCTTTCAGTCGGCTCTGTCTAGTAGCTCCAGGTTAACAGGCGACAGGCTGTTCTCTCTTGGAGAATCCTGAAGTACCTCAGGCATTCTGTATTAGTACCTAATCAGTTACCAAAATGCCTTGAGTCTGCAACAGAGCAGAATGGCAACATTTCTGTAGAATTACAGAAAATATTTAAGCTGAAAACCTGCTAGAGATAATTACAGACTACACCAGCTGATCTCCATCTGTTTCCATGCACTATTGGAGATGCTGTTATGTCAGTATGTCTTGTACTGTATTAGCTGCCTTGAGTACGTGCACCCCTTTCGTGTCCAGTTTTTCCCTCCCTCTGCCTTCCCCCCCCCCGCCCCCGGCCCAAATAGACAAGACTCTGTCTTGTAACTTAAATACATAGTGAAAATACTGACTGAAAAAGCAACAAAGCTCAAATTAAACTTGTTTGAAGTTGGGACAGACGATAATACATAAGCAAAGACATGCAGAGCTGCCCACACTATTTTCTTTGTGGTGTTCTAGAAGAGATTTAGTCTCCAAGGATGTGAATCCAGTATGTTTTCCAGCGGTAAATTCCTACAGCTAAGGGGATTGAATGTAGAAAGCAGAGTAGCTTTGAAGGCAGCTTTTAAACTGTGTTTGAAAAAATGAGCAACATGCGATTGAGCGGTTCTTATGCACACAAACTGTAACTGCACACACTGGGTTTTTTACAACACTTTTATGCACATGAACAACTGTGCTCTGTAACACTGAAAGAATTTGGGAGTTGAACTTTGGCTTGAAATACGTGGTTGGTAATCAAACGTAGACACAAATTCGGTGTTTTGCGCACATTGAGTATTTAGCAGAGTGTAAGACATAAAAAGGCCTTCTCTACTCATTTAGGTTGACTTCTTGCATAATACAGGTCTCCCACAGAGCATATCTTTTAGCAGAACTATCCTATTTTCACTTAAATTTCTGTAGTGAAGACTGTAAATTTCTTTGCAGATTCTGAGCCGCTTGATGGATGGAAGCAGGTTCCAGGAATTCAAGGCTAATTATGGAACAACATTAGTAACGGGATTTGGCCATGTGGAAGGGTAAGGCTATTAACAGTTCACTATCAAAATGTGTGGACATATTTGTCTAAATAGCTTTCATATAATTATCAGGTTTTACAGTATTCCAATAACAAGTTTACGAAGTTCTGAATTGGTGAAGAATTGGTAGTAAAATACTTCTACAAAGCCTGATTGTTTGTGTCTCAGCTCTGAGTTCACCATGTCTCAGGCCAGTAGCAGCAGAGAGTGGTTACAAATGAGTAGTTTTCGTGACTTTGCGAAATGATTTGTTTGTTCACAAAAATTACTAGCCGGACAGTTGGAACATTGAAGTCTCAGCAGATTCCTTAAGAAATAAGAAACAGCATCTTTAAAAGTGTTCCTTCCCAAGCTGAGTTGAAAGCTATTATCTCTCCTTCCATGTGATGGAGATGAGATAATACCCCTACAGTAAAACCTTGCAAAATTCAGATCAGACTATTATTATGAGATTCATGAAGCATACAACATTCCAGTCAAATCATATATATATAAAAAAAAGTAAAATACAATTTTAGAGCTTCTTGAGGTTGAAAGTATGAACTTTTCAGATTGACCGTTATGTTGTAAGTTACAGGAGTGAAAGAGAGCCCAGAGTCCTGGCACCTTGTACGTTGTCTCGCAGTGCAAACTGTGGCAGGTCATCTACAGCTTTACCTGCCCTCTGGGTGTTAATCCGCGTTAATGCTTCCGTGCTTTATATATCAGGAGTGCTGTGAGACTTCTCGGTGGTTGGGTATGTGAGTGCCCTTGAATGAAATGACACGTGTGAGTACATCCTTCTACATGCTGAACTTCTGTGAAGGGCAGATCTCTGTGTGCGTATGGCTATTTATGTTTTCATCCTTCAGAACATTATGAGCTACAGTTTCTTAATTTCTGAGGTTCCAAAGTGAAAATGTTCCTGTGTCTGTTTTGTAGGCACTTGGTGGGGATCGTGGCTAGCAACGGGGAGCTGTCTCATGATGCTTCTCTCAAGGGGAGCCATTTCGTACAGCTGTGCAGTCAGCGGAGCATTCCCATCCTCTTTTTCCAAAATACTGCTCCACACACAGCAGAGCCAACAAGCATCTCACAGGTATGGCGTTTTTAGTTCAATATGTTTAATTCAAGCAAAATTTTGTTTAAGATTACATTTTGAAAGTTGTTGTTAGGAAAATTATTTTTTTCTAAACAACTCTTGATGGTTTAAACCAAGAAGCTTTGTTATTACTTTGTTCTTAAATCTTTCCATTAGCATTCTCACTTTATGATACTGTCCAGCTGGCATGCAAGCTGCAAAGAAATGATCACACAGAATTATAAAGGAAGAAATGTTTTAGAAGTACAAGTTTGGTGGGAGCGGAGGGAACCTAGGAGAAAAATTTTTAAGGGTCTAAAATCTTTGTTTTCCTTTCAGGCAGAGGCTCACTCCAACAGATTAAAAGCCCAGGCCTCCATGATGGCTGCTGTTGCTTGTGCTGCTGTTCCCAAAATAACCATCGTGATCGGTGGCTGTTACGGGAGTGAAAGTTATGTTATGGTACGGGTGGCACAAATGTTAACGGGTTTGGCCACACGCTGTCTACACTTTACCAAGATTTCACAGCACTTCGTTTTCAAAAGTCAGCTGTTGTTACAGACATTTAACTCAATTCGGTATTTTAACTACTTTTAAAGTAAGAAATGCATCACAAGATGTGATTACAGAAAACTCAGTCTGCATCTAAGAACCTAGAGCCAGTTCTAAAAGCCCAGGTTATCTGGAAATGTCCCTACCGGAGCCCATCCTGCCTTTCTCTCAGCACGCGCTGTTTGTTTCAGTGAGCATGAAGCACGGCTGCTTTAGTTGTGCTGCTGTGCCTGCTGTTCAGACTGCTACTGAGTGCAATGGGGCTCTTTGTTTGCTCAGAATTAAACATGTAAGCGCTTGGAGAAGAAATGAAATGGTGAAATAGCGATATTGAAGGCAGTGGGGATTGCGATGGTTGCTACCACAGGGTGTCTGTACTGCTACAGGAGCTGTAGCTTTAATGGTAAAGGAGCTACGTTATTAATGCTTTACATATGACACTGTATTGCATTCTGCCACGAACTTGATTGTGTCATCCTACAGCCATCTTTTTGTGATTAATTTCAATGAGTTTGTACTGTGTGGTTTTGTTTTTGTAGTGTGGGAGATCGTTCAGTCCAAACTTTCTGTTCTTGTGGCCTAATGCAAGAGTTGCTCTGGTGGATTCAAGACATTTCTCCACAGTCCCACGAGCTGGGGACAATGACTGTACAGGAGATGAATCAGAGCTAAAACATCTGAAAGAGAAGTAAGGACATTAAATATAAACCCTTGCAGTTACACTGGGATTTAATTAGTTAATTTAACACATCCCAGATAAAGCAAACCTGAATCTACTGGAAAATACTTTAAATTTCCATGTCATTCCATGTTTGCTCTTAGGATCTTCTCAAGGAAACACAAATGTTTGCCTTAAAAAAAAAGCAACAAACAACAACCAAACAACAACAAAGCAACCCTGAAACCAGTCAGCCCCAACTCAAGATATTCTGCTGTGTATTAAACAGTGGCGATCTTCTGAATGTGGGGGGTGGTCTGTACTGCAGAATGATCAGATTTATTGTTTGCTGGATTCTAACTGATTTTAACTGTAGTACTGCACATTCAGTTCAGATTGAAGTAATGCCTTTTTCATCTATGATCTTGTTTTGCTGGCCTGATGGGTCTTAGTACATTTTTGTGGTTTTAAGCTTGTTTAATACTCTGTCTTCTCCAGGCTAGAGGAAGAAAGCAGTGCATTTTACTCCTCTGCCAGACTCTGGGATGATGGTGTAATTCTACCTCAAAACACTAGAAAGGTAGGGTTTTTCCTTGTATGTTCTGTACAGTGCGCTTTACCCTCGCGTCTCCAAAGGACCTTGGGGCGAATGCACAAGCCTATGGCTCGCTGAAGGTCAGCGGCATGCTGATTCCCAGGACGCTTCTCCCTCCATCTTCTGTGGCGTTGAGCTTTGCAATTTGTATCTCTTCCCCATTAGTGTATCCAGAAAGTTTCTGTTCAGTTCTGGTTACTTGACTACAGCATTTCCTCATTGAACCCCTTAATTGATGTTACTGTTTGTGTCCGTATCCTTTCTTTTTTTGGTCTTGCATAATCACCGTATCTTCACTCTTTTAAGTTCAGGCTCTAAGTTTCCATTCTTCTGTCCAAGGATGTTGCTTTGTGCTTGTAATTTGCTGTTTACATTTGGGATGCCCCCCCCCCTTTTATTTATTTTTTAACTTGGTAGACGTCCGCTCCATCACATTCTTTTTGAAAGCCACCACCTTTGTTCTTCTATTTTTCCTTGTCAGATTGTTTATTAACAATACTTAAAATGTCCTTTGCACTTCCAAAGCTTGTTTAAAGATCACAAGTTCAGCCTGCTATCAATTAATCCTTCTAAATATGGTACTACATAGATGTTAAATATTCTCTGTGGAGTTCATGGGAACTTTGATAATGGGAGAGCACCAAGAAGTATTAGCTAGAACTAGAGCCCCCAGACTACCTCTCTCTAGGAGCTGCACATGAAAAGAAAATCCGTGACAGCAGAAACAAATCATTGTTACTCTCAGGGAACTTTCACCAGCACACAATTCATGTCTGCGGGTGTAGCTGGTTTTTTTTACACTAATGTTTTGCTACTTTATCCCAGTTCTTGCTAATAGATGGAATTTATGTTGAGCTTTGTCTGAACTGACAGCATGTGCTCGTTCAGATCCTTAATGTGCTTTTTTTAAAGTAGGCTTTTAAAAGACAGTGTGTGCTCCAGTAGCAGGGGAATATGGAGCATTACCTTGTTTTTAAAGACCAAAACCAGTTCTGTATTTTCAGTCCCCATTATCACAAGACACCAAGAAAGGTGACTTCTTAGAAAAAGGTGGATGTGGAAGAGCAGGGTGTTCTGCTAATTTTTGACAGGCGATTTGGAATCTTAGGAGCATAGCCTTGTAATAACAGAGAGGAATTATCACGTAATATATTTTCATTGGAGAGTTCAAAAGTAATTTGCTTGTCACTGCAGTGACTTTAGATGGTTTAGCGGTCTCTGTGTGCAATGCATAAACCTTGGGATCCTGAGGATGTTTCTTCCCTTAGGTTCCCCTGCCCCAGCGGTACGTTACCTGACATGGATCTCCCCTAACGCCACAGCCCACAACCGCTCCCTTTAAATGTTCCTTGTTTTGCAGAATGTAAGAACAAATGTGTTATGGAGTGAGTGCGTAACTAGTAAGTTTTACTCATTTTTATGTTGTCTTTTGTTTTTAATTAGGTAATTGCACAGTGCTTAGAGATTATAGAACAGCAGAAGTACCAGGTTGTATCTCCGTGGCAGTATCCCGTCATCAGAATGTAACGGCAGCTGTTCTCAAATAATCAGCCTTTTAAAGTCAGCACCGTGTACTACAAATCTTTAATGGAAATGATTTTCTAATTCTTTGATACAATTGATAAAAACATTAAATCATTGCAGACAAAGAAGAATCCTGGATTTTAAGTCTATTAGCAATAAATTTGTATTTTGAACCGTAGCCTCTTACTACATTAGTTGAAGGTTTATTCTGTGAAAAGGAAGGATGAAGCTGAGAGCCTAGTGCGCTCTAAGGACGCAGATTCTTCCCAAGCCATTAAAAAAAAACCCAATAAATCAAGCAATTGTTAACATTCATGTTTTAGTAGGAGACCTAGAACTGAAGAAGCTGCATTTTGACAAAAGAAAAGGGAAAGAGCAAACACATAAGGCAGCGTGTGCGGTTTTTGGCCTCAGTAAAGGACAAACCGCTGCCTGCCGCACCACCTTGGGCCTGCCCGCTCAGATTTCCAAAGCAGCTCTGGAAAGGCTCAACCCAGATTGCTCTGGGGAGACTAAAGGAGGAACCAGGAGGGGATTTAAATCTGTAATACTTCAGCATACGCTAAAAATTGAGAGAAGGTAAAGGTAATTTTTCTGCAAAGTTTAATTTTGTAAAAACAAAGCCCCGCTGCCCCAAACGTGGGTTAACTGTAGTTCTCAGCACTGTGCAGCTGCAAATTATGCCAAGGGGGGTGTTTGAAAAATACCTGGTTATGTATTTTGAAGATCATCAACAAAACTGAAACGCTTAATTAAGTAGTGGAACGAACAAGAAGTGATGCTGAAGGAATTTAGGTCCTTTGAGTGCTCGTAAACGGAGACGGCGCCTTTTCGGAGCTGGAAGAAAGCAGGCAACGCGTTGCCGGCAGCGGTCACGCTCTTTTGAAGAGTCCATGGAAAGTGACGGGAATGTTCACCTCCACTTCGGCGCGGGCCACCTCGCTCATGTCTTTGGCGTTCAGGATCAGGAGGTAGGCGGGCTTCGGCCCCGCGCCGGGGCTCACCACGATGCTCAGCACCACCCCTGGCAGGAGAAGGAGGAGAAGCCTGTCCCGGGGCACGGGCCGGGCCCTTCCCTGGGCTCCTCCAGGGAAAAGCAGCCGCTCGCACGCAGGGCACGGGCACTGCCGTTGTTACTGCGTGGTCCTCGGTGCTGAAGCAGACTGAGATCATTTATTTCACATGCTATTTTGGGTTCCTGCCAGCGGCAGCTTGCTAGCCTAGAGTGCTGGGGCAGCACCTCCTCTGGAGTTTCTTCTTAAAACTGTGAAAAATGGTTTTATTTGGAAAGGGAACTATGAAAAGTTATTGCAGGGACCTACAACAACCGTCCCTTACTGGAATCTATATCAAATTTGTCCATTTATTTTTTTTGATATTAAAAGTTGAATTACTTTATAAATTACTTTATAATTGTGCTTTTAATGAGACAAGATACTGACTGCTGGATCCTGGCATCCCTGTGCGGGAGGGATGGGATGTCCTAGCTCTGAGGTGGTTGCTTGGTTGTGCTCTCTCTGGGTCAGTCGTGGCAGGAGAACATGGGCACGACCCCCCGTCACAGTCCGTGACAGCAAACACAGCCGTGGGGAAGACGACACAAGGTGAGCGTGGAGCCCGGCGTGAGCGGAGCTTTCGGAGAGCACTTCTGCAGGGCTTCAGTCCCGGGAAGTGAGAGACTTAAACGTACTCCTAAAACGCACGTTGTCTGCCTCAGCCAAGGGAAGCTTTCAAGAACGAGCTTAAAACCTTTTAACGTCAGTGGGACTTCAGCCCCTGCACAAGCACTTTCCTGAACTGGGAACAGATAATACGAAATGAGGCTCTGAAATACAAAATGTTTCAGCTATGAGATATGAAACTCTCACTCTAAACCAGTGGGAGTTTGCTGTTATGTTCAGCAGAGCCGAGGCTTCTCCCAGCTTCATGTAATCCCGGTCGGAGATGAGGAACTGAGGGGTAAGCGCGCACCCCCTCGTGCCGAGTGCTGCCGCTCGCCTGCCGAAGGGGTCAGAGGGCTGGGGGTGTGCAGAACCGCACACGGCGCTTGGCATGAGCGCACGCCGGGGCTTGCACGACAAATCCTGAACTCGCTCCACTCCTGCATGAGGAGGGGGTGGAAATAGAAAACACGCTTGCTTTAAGAGAGGTTTAAATCTTACAAAGTTCCACAACCAGGAGTTCTTTACTGCAATTCCTGATGGAAAAAGGCCAGGAGGCGAGGACAGCAGATCACCTGAACCTAGAAGTCTGACTCCTCCTTTGCTTTTGTTTGGCGTTAGTTTTCCTTCACCTTCCCCGGCGCTAGAACAAGGTCCAGGGTGCCCGGGAGCCGCCTGCTCCTGCCTGCTGCTGGCACAGCCCTGCAGACAGCCCCGGCGGGCACGAGCTGTCCAAACCCCGACGCCACTGACCAAAATTAAATCATTATTACCGTCATCTTCCTCCAGGGCATCCGGATGGGAAACGAAGATCGGCTCTGACGGGTACGAATCCGGCTCCTGCCACACCCAGGTCTCCTTTGTTTTAACGTTCAGCTTGCAAAGCTAGTGGTACGGGGAAAAAAAAAAAAACCAAAACCCCCGTATCTCAGAAATACTCTTTCTTGTCCTTAAAGCTCAGGGAAAGGACGTGCCTCACCCGTTCCTTGATAGTTACCCTGTCTGGGACAAAGTGGTTCAGCCCCAGCCCGTACGTGTACGTGTACGGTTTCCCGCCGTACTTCTTGTAATTGATCTGTGGAAATTCAAAGGCTACAATAAAAAAAAAAAAAAAAGTGTGAGGATTAATGGGAGGTGGAGCGCAGGCGGTACTCGCGGTGCCGCTGGCTCTGCTTCGGGCTCGACACCTTACCGTGGCGCGGCCCCGAGAAAATAACTTCAGGCTCCAGCCAGATGGTCTCATCGCTGCGCAGCGTGGCCGTAGCTGTTGTGTAGGGCAGCGTGACCAGGTTCTTGCCTGTGTCAGCCTGGGACAAAGAAAAATACCCAAGGGAAATGGAGAAACAAATTTCTTAGTCTATTTGCACGGACGTGTTGCAAACCGCATTGAAGAGTGACGGGCAGCAGAGCCTCGAGCTGCAGAATTGCGCGGGGACGGCTGCTGCTTCCCTGTTCGGAGTTAGCAGTGGTGCAGTACGAGCGCCTACGGCCGAAACCGGGCTGCGTGTCAGCCTTCCCTGCGCTTGCACACACAGCGCGTCAGCCTTCCCTGCGCTCGCACACACGGGCGCAGCTTCCCCCCCCGCAAGACATTCGGAGGTTTTTCATCGAGCACTGCCACGTGGGGCTGCGTTTGTTGCTTGATCGGCAACGCAAGCAGGGGTGCCCGGGGGCTTTGCAGCTCCGCCAGCAGCTCGGCTGATCTGCGTCCCCCCCCCTGCAGCCCTCGGCTCGCCCGCCGATGACCACGAGCGAGGTCGCTGGAAGAAAAACCCAGCGCTTGCAAACCAGCGAGCTTTGCACCGGGCTGGCGGCTTGATGGACCTCACGCCCTGAGTTGGGGCTGGAGGATTCAGCTGCGCACATCCGGGCTGCGGCTGCTCCCTTCTCTGCTCCCGGCAGCGGCACCCTCTGGGATTAACTGCCGCCCCACGGTCTCTGATTTGAACAGTAACTTACGGGAAATAAAACAGAATAACGTTGGGCAGCTGAAGAAAATAGCGAATCTCTCTGAAGACTCGTACTTTAAGTTCCGCTCCCCCGTTAAAATGTTTAATTTGAATGAACGGGTCAGGCAGAGCACTACCCGTGCTTGGCCATAAGCCCTGCAGAGCAGTCGGCCAGGCACCGGCATCTCCCGCACCCCGCTGGCAGCTGCGACGGCACGGAGCCGCGCCGGTACCTTGTCGATGTTCAGGGGCAGCACGTATCTGCGGGCTTCGGGCTGCGGGGCTTTCTCTGCCTGTCGCTTCACTTCATCCCAGTTCGCCCGTAGGTTGGCTAAGTAGAGGTAATTGTAAACAAACTCGAACCTGCACAAAAACGGGGTCACAGACAGGAACAAAGGTGTCATTCACAAGCGAGGGGATTCAAATGCGGCTGTCTTTTCCCTAAAATTCAATGGAGTAAGGCGGGTCCCGGTCCAGC
This sequence comes from Grus americana, assembly GCF_028858705.1. Taxonomy (NCBI): domain Eukaryota; kingdom Metazoa; phylum Chordata; class Aves; order Gruiformes; family Gruidae; genus Grus; species Grus americana. The sequence continues at coordinate 34,780,636 of NC_072859.1, forward strand.
TCCTCGGCAGATGCGAGCTGTGCGTGCGCATCGCTTTCCCTGCGAGGAAAACCCGGCAAGTGGTCCCGCTCAGCCCACGCTCCCGGCGGCAGCAGCCAGGGTAAGCTCAGCTCCGGGCGCCCTGGCCACGGGGCTGGGCATCACCATTTTGATGCCTTTTTTCTCTGTGTTTCCTGGAAAAACAGCATTCAAAACCAGGTCCTGCCAAAATAGCATCAGCCCTTGGGTAGGCACCGGCATTTATTAACGATAAAGGCAAACGAGGTCTCGGAAAATGAGTTTCCGGCAGGCCCTCTGCACCTCTGGGTACCTTCCGCTTGCGAATATTGGGATGGGTCGGAAGGAGTCGGTGCGAGTGCCACGATGGTTCCCACGGGCTCTGCTGGCCCCCACCAGCCGCACGGACCCTCGGCCGCCTCCCGGCTCGGCACCGCAATGCTCACCCCTTCCAGGTGCAGAGGTCGACGATGAGAAACCCGTTATCTTCGTAGGTGTTAATGTGATGGAAGAGGTTGAAGGCCGAGGTGCGGTATTTGATGTTGAGGAGCCTGCCTTTCTTCTTCTCTGCCACGTGAAGCCAGACCTGAAGAGCAAAGCAGCTGCTTGGCGTAGGCTCAGAGAAACGAAGGTGAAACCGATACGATGGGCCTCCCAGCCCGGGGCTGGCTGCCCAGTACAGCCCCGTTTGGTACGACCGGCCGCTTACCCCCATGGTTTCGTTGGACTCGAAGCAGTCCATGTAGTTGGCTCCCCAAAGGCTCCAGGAGGAGAGGAACTTGAGGAGGTTGATTTTCACCGGCGTTTCGACAAACACTATGTAGTTCGAGGTCAGCCCAAAGCTGTTCGGAAACGTACGGGGAGCACATCAAGCTCACTGCAGCTACTTCGGACTAAAACCCGCGTAGCAGCTCGTCTTATCACTGAATATAGCACGCAGATCGTTGCTTAAAATGACAGGAATGTAACCATCCTGCTTTTGGTAAATCGCCTAATTTTCGGTGCTGATTACAGGCGAGAACAAGCCCTGCGTGCCGCTTCTGCAGAGCGCGCCGTGCCAGCAGCGCGTACCCGGCGTGGTGCGCTTGCGGAAGCGGAAGGGGACTGCGAGCCCGCGCTCGCTGCTCGGAGCCGCGGCTTTGCGACGGGAACACGCTGCCTGGCGCCACGCGTCAGCGCCATCCCTCTTGTCAGCCCGCCCGCGTCGCGGGTCTACGGGACACGTTACCTGTGCACGTAAGAGGGCTTAAACCTGTCGCTGCAAGGGAACTGCACCACCACCTCCGACTTGTTCATCGGGTCTTCCTTGTCTGGAACGGGACAGTTGAAGGGTTACGGAGGAGGTTTCATCCATACTTACTTAGTCCGTATTTGTAGCGTTTACCCAGCAAGTTTCTGCCTTTAATACAGAGGAAGTTCAGGATTTAGAAGCTGCTTTGAAGTGTTTTAAAGATAACGTTTCTGTTACTTAAAAAAAGCAAATAAAATCTAAAGAAGATTTTAAAAAAAAGTAACTTGATGACAAAACTAATTTGAAGGATTAAAAAAATGATTTAGAGGACAAGATGTTCTCAGTTTGCCCAGAGGTGGGATTAACTGACCTGCCTGAAGCGGAGGAATCCGAATGATGTTATAGGCGAGCGCAAAGTTTTTTCCAAAGCAATTGCCAATGTTGTAAACCGTCCCATCGTTTTCAACGTGGGGGTGGGCCGTTGCCCCGTTGACGGACACGTATTTACAGAGATCCACCTGAAGGACAAGATGGAGAAGGTGAGGAGCTTTCTTGGCAGGAGATGGGAAGTCACCAACTCTGAAAGGCGTCGCAGGTCAATACGTCCTCACTCCAGGCGTGGAAAGTTCTTCTCTAAGCCCAAATCACCTTCTGTTTCGTGAAGAGGAGAGCAGCAAAGCCGAGCAGTTTGAGACGCTCAGGCAAGCTGACGCAGTTACAGGGAGAGGTTCGGGACGCTGGGGTCCGAAAGGAAGGGCTCCAAGGCTGGACACGGGTAACGCAGCAAAGAAAAAGGTCGAAACACGCGTTCTGCGTTACGCACGGTTCTGCGGGGTAAAGGCGGCTCGGCTCCGATGCAAACGAAGGCAGCAGCGAAGCTCTGGCAGGAGCCCTCCGGTGACGGTCCCTTTGGCCAGGCTGCAGCGTAGCTCCAGCTTGCACAGCCCAGCCCGAGCACGAGGATACGGACCGGGGACCCCCCATCGCCTCCTAATTAACTGTTCCCCAGAGCAGCAGCAGCGGGTTCATTTACACGCTCGTTCTGGCTCTGCTCTCGTTAACCCTCACAGCCGGCTGCTTCTGCATCACCTCTCTGACCAAACCCCAGGTGGAAGAGGCTGTTACTAACCGTTTGCATTTTAGTTTTACTCCTCCACGTATGTAGAAGCTCAGTACCAAGACCCACCTGCTTGATTGTCTCTAATGTATCCGGGTTGATTTTGGTTATAAAGTTGGTCTCGGTGCAGGCATAGTAATCTTCGCCGACGGGGTAGACGTTAACGAGGGCGTTATCAGTGACCTCCACACCTTTGAAGTACGAGAAAAACCTGAGCAGAGAAGACGGACAGGTAGTCAGGGGCTTCTCAGAAGCAGAAGCTCTGTAGGACATTGCCGCGACGTCTACAACCCCGAGGTACCTGGAAAAGATGTTCTTGCACGGGTCTGGGTACGCGTAGGTGCCAAATTCCGTTATCACGATCCTTTTCTCGGTCATGGCTCTCACGTAAGCATCGGTCCTGACAAACCTGGGGAGGGCAAGAAGGCACACCGCACGTGTAGCCAGAAAAAAGCCACGGGCTACGTGATTATCCTAGGAATCTTCTTGCGATGAGCCTCGTGAGCCCTCCGAAAGCCGCAGGTCCCCGCAGCATCTGGAGCACGTGGGGTCCAGCAACCGCCCCCCACCGCGGCACCGGGAAGGGACGGCCGGGGGAGAGCTGAGGGGAAACGCAGCGGTTTATCTAAATCTTCGGCACCAAACACCTGAAAGCTGATAGCTTGGCACCTTCTAATGGAAAACACATTTCGGTTTTCAGACAATGATGTAATTCCGTCACCGACTGCAGCTACGTCCAGCCCGCCCCTCCCCTCTGTCCAGATGTTTTATAATCTGGACAAAAAGTTGCATTTCTGCTAACTATGAGTAAGTTTCAGTTATTTTCAGCTGGTTTTAGTGATCTCAGCGTTACAGCTCTTCCAACAACCGCACGGACCTGAAATAACCGGTGCCTCCCACGTGCTGGGCAGCGGAACCCGTCCCCAGCGCTCACGGGCGACCAAATGCTTCGTTATTTTTTTTTTTTTTTTTTTTGCTTGGAAATTGCCACGTACCTTCGGTGATAGGTAACGTGCCCCTCCTTGAAGTCAAACTTGTGGAGGAGCGCCTGGCCGTCAAAGAGGTGATAGAAGGGCTCCGCACCCACTTCGAACAAGCCGGGGCCGCATCTCAGGAGGCTTCCTCGCAGCCAGGTGGGAATCCTCCCTGCGGAAGATCCAGCGTTGGTACGCGCACAGCCCATGGCAGATCAGTCAACAAAAAGAACAAAACTTCCAACTATTTTTTTTTTTTTTAATGTTTATTAAACCTGGCCTTTAAACATGCATGAGGTCTTTAAAACTATGCTGTTTTCTTCACCTACACACCTACTGCAGACCAAGACATTCAGTATTGACATCTCTAAAGATCCCCCATCCAACCTGTCCTTCCTCTACCCCAAAATACGGCAGCCCTGCTGGGTCCGTTACCTCCGGCCCGTGCAAAGCCCCTGAGATGGCCCTCGAGCTCCTGAGAACAAAAGCTGGGCAGGAGGGGATCGAGGAGCCCACACCAACCTGTGACGTGGGCGGTCACCGGAGAGGACAGCTCCTCCACGGTCTCAAAGAGCTTCTTGTAGCCTCCAGCGGGATGCTCGACTCTGAAAGGGCCAGGAGACCGGGGGTTAGCCCGGTTTTGGGAGAGCTTTGGAACCCCGCCGAGGGAGGGATGGTTGTTTCTGGATGAACTGATCCGCGACTTGCAAATAACTTGAGAGATCAGGAGGGAGAAGCACCAGCCTTCGCGGGGAAAAGGCTCCGAGGGCTCTGACCAGCTCCCGCAGCCGCCTGCCAACCGTCCTGAGCACAAGCAGGATTAGGGAATGCTGGCGGGACGGCCCGTGCCGCAGCCCTGCAAACACCCTCGCCCAACGGACAAATTCAGGTTATCCCGATTCATCAGGAAGCAAACCCCACTTGTATATCCCGGGTGCTGGGTAAGCATTTTTTTTTTTTCCTTTTTCCTTGGAGCAAAGAGTACTTGAGCGCGCGGCAGAGAGCTATCGGCTGGGTTTCACTTCTCTGTTGCCGAGCCCGTGAAGACACCGGCACAGGCTGCTGGTGCACCGTCCTTCCTCTCCAAGTACAGACTGTCCTCCCGTGCCCGGACCTGAGCCCCGTCCCCTGCGCCAGAATCACGCTGCTGCAGGGGATGGACCAGCCCAGAGAATCCCCCCCCCTCCTCCTCCTCCCCTCTGACTGCAGGGACCCCCGGCCACGCAGCACCCCCCGGCCAGGGCTGCACCTCGACGGCCATCGGCGACCGGCTCCGGCAGAGGGAAGCCCGTGGGAATACTCACTGGCTGTACATTTTCTCCCCGATGAAGGGCCTGAGCCTCCGGCAGCCGAGCGCGCCCCGAGCGCCGTGTGCGGGGTATTTATGGGGTGCTGAGCCCTGACGAGGGGAGCCCCGCGCTCCACACTGCCCCTGCCAATGAGCACACCCCGGGAACAGAGCGGGCTTTCACCACCAAAATCCTCCCCGGGCTTTGAGAGGTTTTGTCTTGCTGCTCACACAAAAAAGGGCTTTGAATGTTTTTCTGAGACCTAAATTCTTCCTAAAGAGAAGTGATTACAGAGAAAAAAAAAAGAAAAAAAAAAACCAGAAAGGAGTGAAACCCCGGAGTCGCGCGGGGTGACACGCTGGGCGCTTGGCACGGCCACTCGGCTCTTCACCGGCACCCTGCGCCGCAGGAGACCTGCCCAGCTCCGACCCAGCCCAAGGGCAGCGAGAGCCCCCGTGCCCCGCGCAGGCATCCCGACGGCGCGTAACGCTCCTCTGCGCCCGCCTGCAAACGGGGCGTCAGCGCTTCGCCCGGGAGCGACGTGACGTTACAGACACCGAGAGATAAGATGATGTCAAGTATTACCATTCCTCGCTCCCGTACGCATCAGCCACCAGCTTTTTCCTCCGTTCTGGGTTTCCGTGGAAGACCGTCTTTGCAGGCTTCGGCACGTCGGTACAAGTACAGGAATTCCGAGCCACCCCCAGCCAGGGGGGGACCGGGGAGCAGCACCGCCGTGACGGCTGCTCATACTGCGGCCGTGCATCGCCGTCTGCTTACGGCCGTCGTTTCCCCTCTCCTCCCACTTGTTCTATTTATCGTGTTGCAGTTCGGTGGCACATGCTGGCAGCTCCGGTCGCTGCGTACGGCAGATTCCTTACTACTTTATGTGCGTTAAATCTTATTTTTACACGGGGTGTTACCAGCCCTACACACAGAGAGACGTCAGACCCGATCACCGTTTGTTTTACACGCAGCACAGTCACCGTCCGACAGCCCAAAGATGGCTTTAAGGGACCACCTCCAGTAAGAGCAGATGTTTATGGAAACAATGGGGCTGTAAAGAGTAATTTCAAAGATTAACGAGGTTAGAAAGATTACTGCTCTCCCTCTCCCAGGCGGCCCACGGTACAGGATGAAGACATTTCATAACACCACGCACCTTTGGGTTCTCCTCCCGGGCGAACAGAAGCTGGGTCCAGTGATCAAAACGGCGGTGAGACAGTTAGACATCCAACGCCCCCACGCCCCCTCTGCTACTACAAGCGCAAGGCTGGCTTCTCTCTGCGTTGCTTTGGTTTCCCCTTTACGAGACGGCGGTTCCTTTTGGACTGGGGGTTCATTTAAGGCTTCTAACTGAAAAACAAGACACGGAGTTGAGCCTCCATGAGCTCTTTGACCGAGGCCTCCCCTTAACCCGTCATGTTAAACCACCAGCAGGATAAGGTAACTGGTCTGTGGAAGCATCCCAGCAATAACTATATTCAATATAAACTTCAGTGCAAACTCAAGGCCTCTCAGCAGTGCAAATAACATGGAAATTTTTAATTAACCCCAGGATAAGGACTCAAAACAGCCTCCTAATCTGTGATGTCAGGAAAATTCAGTGTTTCCATGGTGACAGCATCTTCCCAGGCCCCATCCTCCTCCAGCAGCTCAGGGGGGGCAGAGATCCACAACATTTCCCAGCCCCACACACCAGCAGCCGGATTTTCCTCCTCCTGCATCTCACCGGCACTGAGCACGGTCCAGCCCTGTTGGCTTGGTGGCAAGCGCTGGAAGGAGGATGGCCACCAGAGGCAGCCTCCACCCAGCCCTACGGCTCTCCTCCATTGCCCGGATGGCGTCTGCCTGCCAGGGCCCCGGCCCAGAAGCGAGGAGCCAGATCGGCTGCTCAGAGAGCTTTGGTCTTGATGTTTTAGGCTGGTACGGGAAGATAAAATTCAAAGAGCGCTTTGCTATTATATTTTTGTGCTGCAGAGCTTGGCAGTAGTTCAAGAGTCAAGGTGGCCCTGAGTAATCCAATTTAATTAGACCCATTTTAAACAGGGTCCGGACTAAATCAGACTAGACATAAGGAAGAAATGTTGTACGATGAAGGCACAGGTTCCAGAGAGGTGGTAGATGCCCCATCCCTGGAAACATTCAAGGTCAGGTTGGACAGGGCTCTGAGCAACCTGATCTGGTTGAAGATGTCCCTGCTCACTGCAGAGGGTTGGACGAGGCCTTGAAAGGTCCCTCCCAACCCAAACCAGTCTGTGATTCTCTGATAAATGACCTCTGAAGGTCCCTTCCCACCAAAATTATGATCCTACGATTTTCAGTCATTCCCCCTCCCCTTAAATTATTAATTTTGCCACTTCTGTCTCTCTGCTGCCCACGTGCAGTTAAATTTGGAGTACACAGTTGCATCGTGACTCGATGCTGAGATTAGCCATTAACATTTTATCCACGTAACCTCCTGGCTGTTTTCTACCAGTTGCTTTCTTGGAGTCACCGGGTGCCACCGCACTCCAGCCAGCACCAGACCAGGCAACTTCTGGTCCAAGAACCAAGAACAGCCTAAGACAGCACATAACCTACCAACGCACTATAAAACTGATCTTCCTTGCGACTAGCGCAGCTAAGAGGGAGTTACGGGCACCGATTAGCAATAAAGGTGCTGCTAAGCACAAGCAGCAGCATCTCATCCTGCCTTTCTGGGCAGGAAAAGGAGGCAACAAGTTTGCTTACCTCCGACGGCCAGCAGCGCAGGCGGTGTTGCAGCTGGCAATCACAACTCATAGCGCTGAAACACTGCAGCGAAAAGAGAAGAGTTTTGGCTCTGTGCATGCAAAACCGTAAGTACGTATTCAAAGCCCAAAGAGCCAACCGTGGCAGCGCACCCGAGTTGGCCACAAGCTGAGCAAACTGGTTCGGATTTGCCCCAGACAGTATTTCTGAGAGCTCCCCAGCGCTGGGAACTACACCTCTGCTGACGGTGTCTCTAAATAAACATAGTCCATTCCAAATGAACAAAACCACTCAAATCAAAATAAGGGTTTAAAAAAAAAAAGAAGTCTAAAACAGTTTCTGTGAGCCTGATTCTTGCGTACCAGAAGACAGAACAGCACTCACAGTCCTTTCTAAGCAAGACTGGGAATTGGGCAGCAGCCCCTACGCCCCTCGCCCACCGCTGCTCCGGCGCAGGGGCGGGAGCGAAGCCCGGCGAAGCCATCCCCTACGCCCCGGCGCAGAATCCTCACTACCAGCACGCGTGGGCCAGCATTTCCTCCTCTGGACCCAGCGTACGGCAGCGGCGGCTGCTCCGTGCAGAGCCCCTTCTCAGAGCAGGCCTGCGGGGACCAGGCAGTGCCGCCACGCCGCGTCGTACACGGCTCAGGGATTAGAGGCAACTGCAAACGCGCTTGGGGCGAGCTGCTCCCACACAGAATTATAGTTTTTGCAATATGATAATTCACAAAAAAACACCCCAGAAAGGATTCCAGTAACAAACTGCACTCAAGAGGAAAACGATAGCTCGAAGAAAGGTTTAGATTAAATTTAACTCTGTATCTGTCATTCATTTGGAATGTTTTAATTGTCCCATGGCTAGTCAATTTGTCTATTCACGTTTTTGCTAAGTTCTGTCAAAACCTTAGAAGGGAACATTAAATAACATGGATCAAGAGCTCTGAATAATGAGGGCAGTCCTTTGAAAGCTAAATCCCAAGAAATGTGAGCTTCTCGCCTAGTAAGTTGCTTAACTGGAACACATAAATAAATAAAGCATTTACACAACACTTACCAGGTTGAGAATAACTAGAAGCAAGTTCAGGCAGGTACTGGATTTTTCAAAGTAGTTGACTACAGGCATTAGAGGATGAACATCTGCCTCTTACTACGCAAGTGCAAAGTTATCTACAGGCCATTAAAGCTTTACTAGTATCAGCTAAACCGGGGCTAATCTTGGTTTCTCATTTACAAAGCCTTCCTCCTCACAAGGAGAGGAGCAATACGACATTCGCACAGTAGGTATTGTGCCAGAGGTACCCCCGCTATCGGAAAATACATTTCTGCACCAACCCCCACCCTGTAAAGCTGACATAAGACTAGATGCAGGATGGAAAGGTGGTTTTGCCTCATTTTTCCAGGGAGCAGCCAGAATGAGCTGAAGTGCAGGCTCCTGGTTGCAGACTGCAGCAGTTACGTACCAGGATGTCAAATATAAAAGTGCCGATCCTCAGCCACAACCCTATTCATAACAGGAAGCGTTAGACAGCAGGGTAGGAACTTGCACCAGACTGTGATGGAGCCTCCCTGTGAGATGCCAAAAAAACCAAACAAACCCAAACCAGGTAAAGAAATGAGCAGTTGACATTTGCTTTAATTTTGATGACTGGTTTTATGACAATTACTGTAAGACTCTGCACGTGCAGGCACAACGACAATTCGGTTTCTTATCCTAAGAATGGGCAAGACATGACAGCACCTAACGGATGTGCCTACGCTGCACAGCTCAGAACGGTGTAAGAGAACCAAACAAGGTAACAGAGGAAAAACACTCCATAATATCAGATTCCATAAAGCACAAAACTGCTTAATAAAAACAGCTCTTAAAGCAAAACCAAAGCTGGACTTCAAATGTACCTTCTTCTGCAGGCCAACACGTGCAGTGCATCCCTTCCATTTTTTGCAAATACAGCCAAAATAAGCAGGTAGTTTAAGACTTACCTAGAGGCAACGTTACAACTGAAGTGTAACACAGACAAATTCCTCACAGCAAAACCCAACTTCGACACGGTTCCAAGTGCAAAATGGTTTCAGTGTACAGCACGTTATAGACTGGGACGTCATTGAGCATGAAGAAACCCTTCACTGAAGGGCGTCATGACAGAACTACACAGCAAGACGCCCCCCTGAATGTCAGCGTAGGTCACGGAGGGGACAGGGCACGGCTTGGGCTGTGGCTGACCAGTGGCCAGACCAAACCGAGAAGCTCAAGCACAGCAACGAGACCCAAATTGCATACGTACGGCTAACAGAGTCCAGTGCAGCCAGCACTTACATAAAGGAGATATACATTGTTCCTTACTCAAGGGATAGTTTTGGCACAGGATTGAAACATACAAAAAATACTGGCTATTAACACGAGAATTTACAGAAATTATGTTTTACGTGGTGGCCGCATTTCCTCCCTTTAGCTGCCCTGCATCAAATTAATTTTTACCATTCAACTGCTTTTCTCATCAACTCCTCTGCCCACTTCCTCACTGCCCCCACATGCAGCTGCACCCTCACCAGCCCTGTTCTCGACCCCACGCCACCTTCTCCTCTCCTTGGGCTGAAATAAGGTGATGAGCTGCGTTCAGAGCAAGAGGCAGATCCATTAGCGCTCCCTACTCCCAGGGCACGTTCTATAAAAAACTTATCATACACAAAACTTGAAATTCTTCCAGTACATACTGGTCATATTTCCAGATGATGAGCAGCAATATCCATAGGTCTCATGGCAAAGCTCATGCTTGGCATGTCAGCTGACTTTAGCTAGAAATCACAACTTTCCAAATACTTTTAATATAAACAATGCTTCGATGGATCCTTAAAGGCTCATCCATCTTTTTGCTCTACTACGTTATTTTTACTCTGTTAAGAGGAAAGCAATTATTTTGTGTTGGGTTTGCGTGGCAGGGTTTTGGTAGCGGGGGGGCTACAGGGGTGGCTTCTGTGAGAAGCTGCTAGAAGCTCCCCCTGTGTCTCATAGAGCCAATGCCAGCCGGCTCGAAGACGGACCCGCCGCTGGCCAAGGCCAAGCCAATCAGCGCCTCTGTGATAACATAGTTAAGAAGTAGAAAAACACTTAGAGAGAGAGAGCTTTTGCAGCCGGGGAGAGGAGTGAGAAGATGTAAGAAACTCTGCAGACACCAAGGTCAGTGCAGATGGAGGGGGAGGAGGAGCTCCAGGCGCCGGAGCAGAGATCCCCCTGCAGCCCGTGGAGAAGGCCATGGTGAAGCAGGCTGTCCCCCTGCAGCCCATGGAGGGAGGATGATGATGGAGCAGGCTGTCCCCTGCAGCCCAGGGAGGGAGGATGATGATGGAGCAGGCTGTCCCCCTGCAGCCCATGGAGGAAGGATGAGGGGGTGTAGCGATTCCACCTGCAGCCCGTGGAGGACCCCACGCCGGAGCAGGCGGAGACACCTGAAGGAGGCTGCGGCCCGTGGGAAGCCCACGCTGGAGCAAGTTCCAGGCCGGACCGGTGGACCCGTGAAGAGAGGAGCCCACGCCAGGGCAGGTTTGCTGGCAGGACTTGTGACCCCGTGGGGGACCCCACGCTGGAGCAGTTTGCTCCTGAAGGTCTGCACCCCGTGAGAGGGACTCCATGCTGGAGCAGGGGAACGATGAGAGGAGTCCTCCCCCTGAGGATGAAGAAGCGGCAGAAACACCGTGAGATGAACTGACCGTAACCCCCACTCCCCGTCCCCCTGTGCCGCTGAGGGGGGGAAGGTTGAAGCCGGGAGTGAAGTTGAGCCCGGGAACATGGGAGGGGTAGGGGGAAGTGTTTTAAGAGTTGATTTTATTTTCTCATTCCTCTACTCTGTTTTGCCTAGTAATAAATTAGATGAATTCTCTCTCTAAGTTTGGTCTGTTTTGCTCGTGACGATAATTAGTGAGTGATCTCTCCCTGTCCTTATCTCGACCTACAAGCATTTCGTTATGCCTTTTCTCCCCTGTTTGGTGAATAAGGGGAGTGAGAGCGCGGCTCTGGTGGGCACCTGGCCCCCAGCCAGGCTCAACCCACCACATATTTTCATTAAATCTTATTTAAAATTCCCTTGAAAAGTGTCTTTTTGGGAGAACAGAGAGCAGGATTTCGGGCTTCTTTTTTGATGGATACAAATACAGGGGAGAAGAGCACCCATTTTTCACACTAACATCATTCACCACTTGTGACTTTTTAGCTCTTTGCCTGGTGCATATCTGTCTAAATATTAAGCTGGGATCTCTTTTATGAAAAACTACTTTGAATTGTTCTCTCAGAAATACTTGTGCAGATGTGGGGGAACTGTGACCCCATCAGAATTAATAAGCAAACCCCTAACTCTGGAAACAAAATAAGGAAATTTAGCGTATTCTGATTATATTTGTTGTCACTTCATGTATCATCTATCGCTTCTATTATTTTGAGAAGCCTACCACTAGATCCCAAATCAGTATATTTCTGACATTTTCATGGAAAACTTAAGACTTAATATAAATAAATATACAAAAGCTTATGTGAATTTTGCAGATGAGATGAACAAAAGCATTTTAGGGAGTCAGATAATAATTTATTTATGGTGAATTTCTGGCTCCCTCGGAAACAACAGAAGCAACTTTTAAGTTAGCCTCAAAGAACATTGTTTTGTTTAAAGACAAATATTTTGAGAATACAAGGAAGGCACTTCTTCATAACATACAGACACTTAAACCCCTACACAAGCTATAATAAATGGCACAACTTCCTGAACAAATTTAAAAAGTTACAACAATATGCATATCATTAGTTTCCCATATGAAAACCATATATAAATTTTTGGTTACTAATAGCTTCATGCTTATTTTCACATTTATTTTACTGAGCACAATATATTGTAATAATTTGTAAACAGATAAATATTTCTCTCTCAGCAGTAATTCCAAAGTTAACTGCACAAAAAAGTTATTTTGGCACATTTCAACATAGTGTCCATGTAAACATTTCTTCCTTCTACACACACAGCCACCATCAATTTCTGTAGCAAGAGCCCTTTGGTAAATCATTCATACATACATCCATCAAATCAAAAAGCAGCTGAAGTGCGGTGAAATTAATATCTTAGGCTACGAAATCTTGGTTTCCTTAGGCTAAGCATCGGTTGTTTGATGGTAGGTTTGTTCTCAAATAGCATTGCTTCATTTTCTGTAGTTGGAAATCTGTTCTGGTAGATCAGCGGGTATTCCTTCTGAAACTAGAAAACACAAAATCAAAAAATAAAATAAAATATCAGACTCCACCAAAAGCTCCAGCCGTGCAAGACTCGAGCATGAATCACCTTGCAAGGACACACATCAGCAGGAGGAGCAAAACTATCAGCAACGTAAAGTAACTGTGCTGTGACACTTGAGCAAAGCTGTAGCCCTTTGCGCTTATGAGTTCACAACTGATAAACAGAGTCAAACAGAAATTTGTCAGGCACTTCATCTTCTGTTGAAATGAGAAAAGCTTCTGATCGCATTTTATTCCCATCGATTTTCAGCTGTTGTGACCAGAATAGTTCTCTGAGCACACCGTACTGTTCTGCCTGGATCTCCGTTCGCAATGACGGTCTGTGGTCGCTCACCACGTTGTTCATCAGCTGAGTAGTAGTAAAGCTGCTTATTGTTTGAGCAGCTTCCCCAGCCCTCCACCCTCCAAGGAAGGCCGGGCAGCCACCCACGGGAAGCCACGCTGCCCAGCCAGCACCGGTGTATATTCTGTTTATGCTTGGAAAGCTGTCTTTCAAGAATGACAACGATAAATGTGTTTTACCCAAATGGCAGCCAAGATTTAGCCTGTTTTGAAGGTATTCTCTCAGGAAAGCTAGTAAGCTTAACCAAGGGAGTTACATATCTGCAGGAACTGAAAAGTAACTAAACAAAAATTTCTGGCTTCAGAGGCATGTTTTTGACATTTTGCCTGTTTCCTATGTAAAGCCTCAGGAAGGAATGAACGACGGTAAATGCATCTACGCATCAGCCAAAGCTTTCTGCTGCTTGAATCAACCTATGGAAAATGACACCATTTGTAACTTTTGGTGTTGATACAAGTTGGACCTAACCCTCTGTTAAGCACCAGGTGTCTGGCTTTCCCCAATTCAAAGTATCAGAATTGATCCCTCCAAAAAGTTGTGATTTATCACACCACTAGCTGTCCCAGCACAAATGGCAAGACTGTACCGATGTAGCTCTGGGAATTTTAAAAATAAAACTTTGCTGACACATGGCCCTTACAAGCTGCTTCTGGACTTTGGTGGGAACTCATAAAAAAATTTAAGTACATACTTCAAGTTTTACTATTAGAGGATTTTAGTTTATTTCCTTCCTCCCCACTTCACCTCCTTAAAGTACTGCTGTGTATCACTTCTTACTGCCTGCTTACTCCAAGTTTTAGTCGACTGCAGGAAGTTTTAATGAACTTGTAAAAGGGAAGGCTGGACTTTTGTTCAGGACCAGAAAGTTTTCACAACACGCATGAAAGTCAGTGCTGCAGAGGCTGGGGGAGGAGCACCAAGGAGAAAGAAATGTGCTTGCTCTGAAAAGCTGCTTTTTCAAATTGGAGTCACAAGACTCGCTTAGGAGATTCTAGGACAAGTACAATACTATTCATTTAGTCAGAAATACTTGCCAAAAGGTTTTCCGAAAAAGAAAAACCCCTCCAGTATTAAATCCTGCCAGAATTGCTGTATTTTAGCTTTAGTATTAGGCAATATGTTAGTAGGCCATGGAAGTGCCAGATAATCTTGAGCAATATACACGTTACAAAACAAAGCTAAGCCCACAGAAATGAACATTTCAGAATTGTGAACAGATACGGCTTGACCTCTTCAAGCAGAAAATCACTGCTTTTATTGCCGACAGATTTTAAGCCCATCTATAGCATTTGAATGGTAAACTTGTATAGCCAGTGCACCACAAGAAACCATGCTATAATTCTATCCCATGTTATGGAATGGAGAGCAGTATCTTGGAATAATTTCATACTGGTTTTAAATCACTGTTTGAACACCACTGCTGCCAGACAGCGTCGAATGCTGTATTAGACACTGTCTTTAAAATGCCAATCAGAGCATGCCATCAAAACACATTGAACAGCTCCCGGCTATGAGGCAAGCGTTTCTCTCTAAGCAGTCTGCCCTTGCTCTGCACCAGGGCCTAGTGACAGAGATCTTGCCCTCACAAAGGCATCTTCAGAATCAGATGAAGCATCCACCAAGTTTCTTACCTGTTTTAACTTTTTCCTTTTGTCTTTCACGGACAAGTTTTTATCTTTGATGATGTTCTCCAAGAGCTCCGCCACTGCAGCTTGAGACGTAGAAACCTTCTGTTCTTCAAACTCCTGAGAAGTTATTTGTTTGCAGTACGAATACGTTGGCAATATGGCACAAATTTCTTCCGGGGGATATTTGCACTGAAAGAAAAGTTGAAGAAGGGGTCTGCATGTACTCAAAGGATTATGTACTATTTCAGTAAGAAGGTACCCAACAAATATCCAAGCATACTTATATCAACATCACAAGTTGCAAAACATAATGTAGCTAATATCTACGTTCGCGCTAACAGTTTAATAAAAGTTTGTGTTCAAAATATAGTGGTTTTATTTGCAGCTTCCCCATCCCACCTTCAGAAGTAACAAATACTCCACAATTAGCAAATGAACTTAAACTTTATCATGCCACTGACCTGAGCCATCCTCATGTATTCTATGTGATCTCGCACTGCAATCTGCAGGTGGGTTGGTACTTTAAATATTTCTTGTTGGTGGTCCATTAGAAATGAAACTAATCGTGTAGAAAGCAGCTCATCAAGATCTACTTCTTCTGCACAGCACAGTACGCATCGAGAAAAAGTCTGTATCATCTGGAAGCGTTTAGCAGATCATTAGTACGTGAAGTTGAGCGATTTCCCTTCTTTCCAGCCTACACAGTGGCACAACGAACTCTCCATTACCAACTTTCATTGCAATCTCTCTTGCCTGCACCACCGGTCAAGAGAGGAGGAAAAACGATTATAATTTTTTCCTCATCTGAAATAATGTAACTTCTTATAACATTAGACTTGTACTTTTTTTTTTAATTAAACAGTACTTTCAATTAAGAAATACATATTTTTAAAGAGATATTAATAACAAAAAGTCTTCCCCTGTAGAAAAGTGTGCATCTTCAATTAGCCATCTTGAAACGAGATGATTAAAAGAACCTGCAGAGCCAACCTAACCAAGATCTAATGCACATCAAGATCCAATTTTAAATAGCTTTAAAAAACATTTTTACAGCTGTCGTATTTCCAGCTTTTAGTAGGCTTGTTTTAAATTAGCATGTGCAGGTGCTTTGTTGTTTTATCTAATCTTTTTGACAAAAATCTTTAGTCATTCCAATGAAAGCTTAAATTCAGACCTTGAAGCTAGTCTTTAAACTCACTAGGCAGAGAATTTACTTCTTTGGAACTGTTTTTGTCATAACTTCGCATACACAAACGTTTAGCCCAAGAAAGGTTTTCTACAGACACTTTGCCAACACCTTTTAAGTTAAATGGCAGTTGGGTGAGAAATCAGACTAAACAATCATTTCCCTTCTCCTCCCAAAGTAAACAAAAGCAACAACAATATTTGAAACGTATTAGGATGGAGACAAGAAAGTGCTTGCTTCAAGTCAGATTTTTGTAAATCACAGAATCCCAGACTGGTTTGCGTTGGAAGGGACCTCAAAGCCCATCTAGTTCCAACCCCCCACCATGGGCAGGGACACCCTCCACTAGACCAGGTTCTAATATTCTGGAAATGAAAAATCTGCCCATTAATCACTATTTAATTGCAGTAAGACAAGAACTTCAAGTAAGAAATACTGCTAGTATTCTTAGCATTACTCCAGCCATATTCTTAAAACAATAGATACGCTGCACTCATGATTCTCTTACCAAAGAACGCGTGCCCATCGCATCATGCAGTCGTGGCATATCCACGTTTTCACTGATCCGAGAGATCATACGCATTAGGAGCTGAATCTTTCTACGATTTGGTGGTGGAAGCAACAAACAACATATCTGTAGTGCTTCAACAGCAATTCTTTCTAAATGAGGCTGAAGGAGATCTACAAGTTAATTGTAAAGACAGCTGTCATTAAGACTTGAACCAAGTTTCAGGATATTTTTATCTCAATGCAAGAAATTTATTTTATAATCATTAAAAAAAATGATGTTTCATAGAAATCAGCTGTAACATGGTAGATAATGTTATGTAGCCTGTTTTTGTGTGGTCATCTTCAACTTGCTTCATTACGATAAGTTGCTGGTACAATTAAGACCATAATACAATTAAGAAGCGTCACTAATGTTATTCCTGAAAGCATTTCCAGAAAATGTGTTTCAAGGACCAGAAAAAGACATCTCCTCCAACAGACAGGTCTGTGTAAATTCCCTGCCTCGCTCTTAGACAGTGTCTATGTCAGAATTACTTATGACTTACCTGAACAGAAAGGTGAATTACTGACACATCAAGTTTAAGACTCCAAAGATACTACATGCTGCTATTTGTTAGCAGAGGTACGAAAGGCTACCTTCAGACAGTGCAATGCAGCAACCAGAGGTTTGGGGTTTTTTTTTTTCCCAAACCCACAGATCATGTCATACACATATCAAAAAACCGAGCAACAGTGCTGAAGATTAAGGAAGCAGAGATTAGTTAGACAACACAATAAGGCAATACAACATGCTTTAGAAAGCCATCTTACTTTGCGTGCCAGTCAACATATAAGAGTGAGTGAAAGAGTATTCTGAGAGTTCTGTGGTACTTTTGCAGAGCCTCTTTTTGATGGTGATATCAGAAACCTCAGTCCCGATGTCCACCAAAGCAGCCACACCAGAGGTATTAGGATTTTCTTGCCCACAAAATCGAGACCTTGGCTTTACTGTGATTTCAGCAACTGGCATATTAATGCTAGCACAACTTTTAGAGTTCCTCTTGCCAAGCAAACTCAGACACCTGCGTATTTGCTTTGATCCATGATTGTCATTCAACAGCTCTTTATCCTGAAGAGTTGAGGCAGACACTCTCTTGATACCATGGGTTTGTTTTTGACATGTGTTATCAAAACCAAGCTCCAGTACAGAATTAGCTTTATGCTGATGTGGTAGCGATTGTTTTCCATTTCTTATGCCCAGGATGGTGTTCCCATCGCTTTGCCCAAGGGAATCTGATTTTCCTTTATTACATGCATTTGAAGTAATATCTCCAATTCTTTCCAGAGAGTAACATCTTGTCCTAAATGTTTGAGGTGGATCTTGTTCGTTCCTGAAACCTTTAAGATTTTGACAACTTCCTCCTATTAGATTCTCAGCACCACCTTGCTTACACATCAGTTTATATTGCTGCAATTTCTTTGCACACTGTTTTTGAATAGTTAGCTCTTCTGAAGACGACTTCCTGGAAGCTTCACATTCTTTCTTTTTTTTGTCAGGCTCTTTGCAAAGTAGACTTAGAAGAAGACACTCGGTTGACTTGAAGGAGTTCAAGTGAAGAATTTTTGAAGGTTGTGGGTCACATTTCTCATCTTGGACAGAACTTTTTCCACTGCATATATCTGGAATTGTGATGTAGCCACACATAACTATCAGGAAATGAAATAGAAGTTAAGGTGCAAGTGGTATGAAAATGAACAAGTTCAGAAAGAAAGCTGCTAACTGAACAGAGAAGACAACAAATATAAGACATTAATTTATAGTTGACACTGTTAGTAAAACCTAAGAAAAATTTAGCTCAGTCCGAAAGCAATCTAACAAGATAATTGCAACCCACATGCAAGAATAAAGAAAGTTAACACACTGCAATAGTGAGGGACAGGAACAAGCACATACTTTAAAATTATAGTTATTGCATATTTAGAATGTTAGCTCAGACAGCAATTTGTATAGGATATCATGAGACAGAACTGCATTTCAATTAATATTGTAACACAGAACAGTAGCATTGATGATCTTCCTCAGATTCAAAGTGCCATACAGATTAGGGAGTCAAGGTCTGCTTTCAATTACAAATTTGTTCCCCGGTTGATATAAACTTATAGCTTGCACTGATTATTTCTAAAGTCATACATACCTAAAATATTAACAAAAAGTTCATAGTATTCAAAAGTGAGTAATGGTTCAGGTAGATTGAGGAAGTAATCAGCAACTGTTCTGAATACATCCCGTTCAAATCCACTGTAAGTTGGTTGGCTCATGTCATTATTTCTAGGCCCTAAAAAGAGGTGAAGAAAGAAAATTCACAAAAAGTATTTACTCTCACAGTTCCATTATTAAAAAAAAAACATAATTAGAAAAAAAAAGATCAACATAAGTTTGTTCTTGTAGGAATGACTGTTTCACAAGACAAGAATCATGTCAGCAATATACAACTATTTTGTTTAGTTCAGCACTGTTCCACTTGTGAGCAAAAGTAGTACAAAATAATCTGTATAGCCACTGAGGAGTTGTGCTCAGTTTCAACAAGCTGTTTCACACCAAGAAAATAAATGAAAACTCATTTATGCACTTTATAGGTTCCTCAGCAAAATAATCACAAAATTCTGCATTTTCCTTCATTTCCAAACTACACTAATCCCAGTTCTCCCACAGGGAGCTCTAGCTTCCAGATCAAGCAGCTCATGCTATGACCAACTTTGAAGAACGTGCTGAGAAGCTGGCCAACGTATAAGTGTTGTTTTGTGCATAAGCCAAACAGAGCCAGTGAGTGTCTTTGAAGAACGTGCTGAAGAACCAGCCAACGTATAAGTGTTGTTTTGTGCATAGGCCAAACAGAGCCAGTGAGTGTCTTTTCCCCCTGTGGGGACCTCCTCTCTTTACAACTCTATTCAAATGGCTCACCAAGAGAAAGTTTTGTTCACCTCTACTCCCATGGTGGATCTTTTCTTCAGAAGTGGACAGATAAACAATCTGATAATCAAGAGATCTGGTTAATAAACCTTGATCACATTGCTACAGACAAGAATGAATGAAAGGGGTCCTGGTACGAATAGAGTTTGACATTGTGTAGATCTTCTAACCCTAACATAGCCATACTCCACTGAACTCCTACAAATGAGATAAGCTACCTTACAAAGACAATTCTAATGGATTAGGAGATGGCAGTTTAATTACAGATAGAACCAGGGAAAATTTAACTTTTGATATGATCAAATTTCATAATCACATTACCACACACTACACTAAAAATATAGTAGACCAGTATTCCCCCGTCAGTGTAAGCATTCTGAGTTTTCACTCTGCCAAGTAACTACTGCCTTAATCATTTGGTTACAGTATAGCCAGCAGATGCAGAGATAAAAATCTCCACTTGAATTAATTCACTCAAATTAGAAATTGAGAATTGAAATACCAGAAAGCTTGCTTGCAGTTTTCGTCTCACAAATACAAAGACCTATTAGTTCTCAATACAGGACTGATGTGGGAATTAAGGTATGAAACGTTCAGAAATCAGTGCTCAGCTGTATTTTCCACTTTGATTTAAATCCACTCACCAAGCTCTTCCCTGTCCTGCTTTTCCTAATAGTGCTCTTCATGTAAGAGGCTCTATGCATTTGGGAACGCAGATGAAGAAAAAGGGTCACATTGAAGAAAAAGAGAGAGTCATTTTCACAAGACCATATGCTGCAAACGGAACTTCTGAAGCCACACTAACCCTGCATGGACCCCTACCACAGTTCCACCGAGCAATCAGAGACATACGCAGATGTATAAACACACATCATCCAAACGAGTAATAGCTAGTAGAGCGTTGAGGGCAGCTAATGAAGGAGATTGCCAGGAAGAGGGGCAGGAGTTAAACAGCAGGGCAAGCACACATATAACAAGAGCTCATCATCTCAGATTTCATTTGAGAGGCACTCATCTACCTCTACCATGCACCTATTAGCTGTTTAAAGAGGCAGTTTTAGAAAAAAAACAATCAAACAAAAAAAAAAAGTCAGTCTAATTGTCAGTCTAGTTGTCCTCTGCTTCTCCTGAATATTTTCAAAGCCTGTTTCACAAAGATGCAAAGTTTACATAATCACGATCTGTATGTTTGTAACACAATTTCAAACACAACTGACAAAGGAAGCCTCAAAGACAGTTAGATTCTGTGAAGTTTCATAAAAATCAATGGCACTGTAAAGGAGAAAGACTATTAGTACCACACAGGTCTGCTACAGCACATGCTGAAGAACAAACCCATTCCTTTATTAGCAAGAGAATCCACATCAGACTGAGCCCTTAGAAACTGAACTTCATTAGGTTCACTGTGAAAGTACTTTCTTTTCCCCGCAATGTGTGAAACCCTGTGTTAATTGTATTACTCCACAGTAAATACTTTCCCAGCAGTTCCAAGGCAGCTGTTCAAGTACCACATTAACACTGATGCTTTAGGTAACTGATTCTTCTTTTCTAAGTTTAACATCATGTCTAAATTTTACATTTAAGCACACACACAAATAAAACTAAACAGAAGCACTAAGTTTTCTGTAAGTTGTAACCACTTTCAGTTTTGCTGCTTATCATTTCATACATTAATACCAAATCACGGGATATGTGCAGACTGACTTTCAGTCTGCAGTGAAAGTTCAGTTCTGTCACAAAACGCATTTAACAGCTAAAATATCTGACTTTAAAAATCCATCTCATCTACTACGCAGTGATTGGTAAGATCTCTGTTTTCCACAGCTGACCTGTAGCTATAAAAGGTGTACTTACTGGGTTTTAAGCATAAGCTTTTTCTAAAGACAGTTTGAAGAAAAAGGTGGGGAAGCAGAGAAGGAGGTACCAGAGGAGCTATATTCAAGTCCAGCATCCAGGAACTTTTCCTTCTGTTCTCACGATGAATTTAGTAGACTATAAAGCTGACTTATATGAGCAATCATCTCAAACCCTTTGCAAAATTTTGTTTGATTTCTTCTAAGACAAATAAAAGACTCACCAGTTTTCTGTGAATTGGCCTCCCCAGTTCAATATGAAACATAGGAACTGTTTTAGTCCAGCTCAAAGCCAGTAACTGGAAAAGGAAAGGCCCTTTACTCCTGAAAAACTGCATTAGAAGAAACCACACAAAGGTTTTACCCAACCACCCAAGTTTTCTCCCTGCCTGACTCTTTGTTAATAGGAATTATTTTCATAAAAAACAGTCCTTAGCTTTTTCATGGCCTTGGGAAGCCCGCTTCCACTGAAAGCTTACAGAGCTAATTAATTCTCCTGTACGTTTCATGGATTAACAAACACTGAAGCCCCTCTTCTTCCACTAATTTAATCTGTTCACATTGCCAAAAATTCACGTGCAGAATCGGACGATGCTGCCTAAAACCAGGATGACTACTAAAGGACTGATATTTTGATTACCTGAAATACATCATCTTTAATGTGTCAACTTTTAGGTTACGTTTCTGTGCAATGATTTGATATGGATTGCTGTCATTGCTTCTTGACATGTCAGGGCACTTACAGATTATTTGAATTTCCAAAATGAAACATCACAACTGATCTTAACATGCAAGTATATTTCACTTTCAACTCTCAAAATAGGTTTCTGGAACTTAAAAGCTGTTCAGTGACTTACAGTATGCGAGACATTTCATAGCTGACAACACCCAGTGAGGGAGGTCATCTAAAATAAACAAGCAAGTAGGTTATTTATACATAAGCCCAAAAACTTAGTAACTAATACAAATAATGGCACACATGTATTAAATAATACCTCAAATACAGAAGAGCAAATTTAAACCTTATTTTAAATATTGCTACACATGTAATTAAAAAGTGAATGCAATACACCTACAAAACCCTCTAGACAAATATACTGAACTGTACTGTAGTTTGGGAAAAAATCATCAAAGACTATGAAACATCTTACTTTAATTATTGTTTGTTTGTTGTAACGACACCATACAGAATCTTTAATCAATACAGGGAAAAAAAAATCCCAAACAAAAAACCTTACCTGATTTGTTCTGCAAAATAACAACACCATGTTTGCTCGTGTTAGTCATGTTGTATATGACATACTCAGGAACTATCTGTGTTGGCTGCAAAACTTCGTCCAGAGATGGGAGGCCTAAAATGGTTTGCAAACTGTAGGGAGTAAGAGAGCAGATGTTGTCTAAAATGTTTGCTAGCAATGACTCAAAACAAATTCTTTCCATATCTATTCAACCAGTTACAGGATAAGCTAGTTTGCTGTTTAATAAATGCTCACTTCGAGAAGGACGATGTGAGGACACATTGTTTCCTGGGACAAACACCAAAAATCAGTAAGAAAGAGCATCTATGTTACTTAAAATATACTTCAACACCAGCAACAATAAATTTCAATAAGTTTCTTAAACGCAAAAATCCAATGTTAACGAATACACTAGAAAGCATACATAAACAATAGTTAGGAAAAATATTCAACTTAAAACATAATTTTAAAAATTTCAAAAAAATGTGCAAGCCAAAAGCTTGATCAAGCCATCACACACATTATAAAAAACATTTTCTCCTATATGTGCTTTGTGTATTACTTACTGTATTAGAATGATATTTCTCCAAGTTTCTTGCACATATTCCTGGCTTATTTCCTTCCTACGCAGCGTGTCTTCCTCGTTTTCTTCTATATCAGGTTTTGTTTTTTCTAAATTTTCCTGAAAATGAGTGGTTTATGCCATAAGATAAGCGAGCTCCTTAAGATAATTCAAAATTAAGTAAAAATTGTTCTCAGAAGTCTAGGGCATTCTGCGGAACATTAAATTCCAAACCATGATCCCGGGAGGAGCCTTAACAGTCTCAGCATTGAAATGTAAGCATACCCAACTAAAAAGCAGAAGAGAACACTGTGAAAAAGACCTGATCAACTCAGAAGGCAGCAATTTAAAAGGTAGAAACACATCAAATCCAAATGCATTAGTAAGTGAAGTATTCTCCTTTAGGATTGCAATCTAAATTCAGGATGTACAGACACACACAAATCTCAAAAGAACAAAGGGCCAAACACTCACATTCAATCTTTTTCAGAAAGCAAGCAGAACAGTAAATAATTTGTGCCTTTTATTTTTCCTAAACAAAAAAGATACTAAGTTTCAACAAGGACATATTGTAGAACATTTCTAGAACTCCATCTTTCAGCTCTCCCAATATTTAAAATAGTGGAGCAGGGATAATTCTGCACTGAAGGAGACAAAACAAACAAAAAGAAAACACCCCCCCCCCCACTGGTGACCTAAGATGCTCAATTGCTTACACATATATACACAAAACTCCGTGCCATCAGATCATACTGATGCAAAATTAGCCCTATACTACAATGGGGTGTGTGTGTCTGTGTGTCAAGTGACCTTTCTAAGTAACGTGGCTGCATTAATAACACACTAGCCTCCATTTCTCTTCCCAAGAAACTATTGCCAATAAGTTTAGAAGAAACAGCTTCATAGTTTCAAAAGCATACTTAATTTCTCCTGTCAAATGCATAATCCCTTTCACTTGCTGCCAGCATTTCAAAAATGCCATATTAGTTACAACTATGATCTTACACGTATATATTATGTTTGAGTATTTACAGGTTATTTAATACAATTTCTTTTTGTACATTGAAGAAGAGGAACAGCACGAGCACGCACCACCAAGATACTTCATTACAAAATATAGCTGTATCTTTCCATTATGCCTATATACACATTCTATTTCACTGTCTAGAGGAAGCCACCAATTTATTTCTTAAGCTACAAGGGAAGATGACACAACAGAACAATGTCACTAAAAGACGATTGCTTCTTTTTTTTTTTTAAGAATAAAGAAAATACATGGCAACTGTAATTATGTAAGAAATATAAGTTATTACCAGAGACTGTAGTAACTCATGTTTTTTAAAAGTTCTCCTGGATAAATGTGGCAGTTTAAAAAGTCTTTCTTTGTCCCTAGAGAAGCTTTCCAAGTTCTCTTTTGGTGGATATGAGCTTGGCAGAGGTTTAACTGGAGATGTTGAAGGAAATCTGTAATGAACAGGAAAGATACTAAATACATTTATAATAGATTAAAAATCTAAGAAGTCACTTAACCAAAACTATAGCCTATCAGTATGATTCCATAAGACTCTGAAAAGACACAGGAAAAAGTGCTGATATGTTCTCTTTAGAAGGCTGTTTAACATTATCAAACTATACATTAGCTGTGGGGTACTTTTCTTGATTCCAAAGTCAAGTGGATGATACTCCGATATTTATACAGCACTGAAAGCAGAATTTGAGAAGTGAGGGCCATCAATACTTTTAATTTAAGAACTTCAGAAAGACTGCTTCCCACTTAGACTGTCCGTAAAACGTGCAAGAGAAGTAAACACAGGACTGGCAGCACGGCATGCAGCTACTACAATAAATTCTCCTTGGCTCCCCTCCAAAGCACTTGAGCACACGTAGCATGCATGCCAGGGAAAAACTTGGATAAACAAAAGCATGGGAACAGCCCTCAGGATGTACGGTCTAAACTGCAAGTCGGAGGAAAGTAAAACAGTGAGTGGAGTAAAATGGCACTAGTAATTGATTTTTGGCCCAACTGCTCAATCCAAAGCAAGATATTTTTGGGAATCTGAGCATTAAGATTTCTCAATAAAGTTCTTAACCTGAAGAGCTCTGTTAACTGGTCTTCATTTCAGTACCTGTATAGCACACCATTGTCTTCTAAATTTTCAGATCCCCATCTCCCTTTTATATCTTCAATTACATGATTCTTGAGAAACTTTCTTAATAACTGAACCGTCTGCTGCCTAGTAACTTCAGGACCAAAGTTACTGTTATTCCTCAATACTTCATGAAGCCAGTCTACAGCTTCCGATGCAGTAAAACAGCTTCCATGTTTTTTGAAATGTTGCCTGTGTTTCCTTAATGGCATGCCTGCTCGGAAATATTTCGTAATTTCATTCCACTGCATGGGAAACAAAATAGCAAAGAATGTAAGATTAAAGCCTGAAGCTGACCATTGTAAGTATCAACTAAACCAACACTACATTAATAAGCACATAGATGAAACCACAACATTAACACTAACAAATATTGATAGCAATACTAAATCACGTAGTAGTATTAATTTAGAAACATTGAATTTAAAGTTCAGATTTAAAAATACGTAAACATTTCACTTAGGTTTTTATCTCATTCTTCTATAACTGAAAATAAGGTTAGTGTTTCACAAACGGGTTTTATTGACCCTGTCTGCACATGCCCAGCACAACTCAGGCTCCCGAGGCGCTGTCAAACCACAGCCTTCCGGCTTGGAGCGGGTTTAAATTTTAAAGCATTTTCTTCCTTTCCTGTTCACTCGCCCCAAATCAGATAACACGCTATCATCAGCGGACTCCTCTTACCGAGCTCTCGCCCGATTTCCACGGAGCGAGACGCTGCCAGGGCCGCAGACCCTTCCCGGGGAGGGCCGTGGGCCGCCTGGCGTTGCGTGACAGCGGTCACGGGGGGGAAGCAGAGCCTCGCCGTCCCACAGCACCCGGTCTCCCGCGCCTCGCACTCGGACAGCGGCGACCGCCGTCACCTCGAAGGCCCCCAAGGGCCACACGCTGCCCCGGGCACCCCTGACCGCGGCGGCCCGGAAGGGTTAATACTCATTTGCGCTTTACCCGCGAGCAGAGGCCCGGGCTGACGAGAGGCCCCGGGCGCCGCGGCGGCAGCCGAGCCCCCTCCTCCCGCCCCACAAACCCGCACCGAGCCAGCCCGAAAGGCAGAGCCCGCCGCCAGGCTGCCCCGGCCGGCCCCGCACCCCCAGCACGTCGTCCTCACCAGCTTGGTGGCGCGGTAGGGCCCCGGGGCGGCCGGCCGACCCTCCATGCCGCTGGGGCTGGGGCCTCCGGCCACCGGGGCGGGCACCCACCACGCCCCTGCCCGCGCAGCCCAACGGCCGCGCCGCGGTTTGAATTCGCTGCGCGAGCCGCCCGCGGAAGCGGATTGGGCGAGCCGGGCGGGCACGTGCCGCCTGACGTGAGGCGGGCGGCGGCCTGAGGAGAAGGGCGGCGGCCTGAGGGGAAGGGCGGCGGGGCGTCCCACGGCCTGCACACACACACCCCCTCGTCCCCCCCGCGGGAAGGTGAGCGGCTGCCGGGCGGCTCCGGAGCTGGTGTGGTTTGGCCTTGCCCCATGGCAGCGGTGCCACAGCCTGCGCAGCCTGAGGGCTGAGAGAGCCGCCTGCCCTGTGCGCACGGAGTAGCGGAGTGTGGTAGAAGCCACGTACAGGCACATACTGCAGCCACAGGTTAGTCCTGAACGGAGGTTTAAAAGGTTGCATCTTCTCAGAAACTCACCTTGGTTATTTATTAAGACGAGGGAAAAAAGCCAACTTGTGTTACGTGACAGCTCAGTTTTCAGAGCGCTTTCGCTTACAACACTTCAGGTATGACCAACAGTTCTAGGTCCTGTGAGACTAGCACATAGCTTACACACAGTTGCCTGAACACACACTACCTGCTTGCAGAAGAAAGCATGTTCTTGCAACTATCCTACCCCTTCCTGTGGATTTCCTACAGACACAGGTACACTAGAGACCCCTTCCCCCAAAACCCCCACCCAACCCAAAAAACAACCTAACAAACATTGCAATAGCATAGCTTTCACGGTTTGTGGGGTTTTTTTTTTGTTTTTTTTTTTTTTTTAAGAAGTATTCTCTTTCTCAGGGCCTGTAGACCAAGCATTAACTGTAACCTGGGAGCTGTAAACACCCCATGAGTGTTTTATCTCATCTTTATATAGCCATCCATTGCTCAGACATTTTAGGCTCATCACTTAAACTTCTTTTATAGTCAATAAAAACACACAAATACCTCAGACACTTTTACAAGAAACAATAAAGACATTACTGCTGTGAGAAAACACCAGCAGAACAGCTGGATTTAAGCAGTAAGACCCAAAGCTGCAGCCTAGGAAAAAGAACAGAAATAGAAAGCCAAAACACACAGCAACCTAGTGCCTCCCAGAGCAGTACTAAGGAAACCACTGCCTCAACTACAGACCCTGGTAAGGGAGAGGCAGCTGTTGTGCTTTTATGTGCTTAAGAAATTAGTCGCAGGAGTCAGTCAAAGCTGGCTGCTAATCACTTCTATCAGATCTATGAGCTGTAGCACCTGCTGGTAAGCCAGCAGATGTTGACTTAGGACTCAGTATAGCAAACAATTCCGAATTCAGTGAAGCTGTGTTATTTCACTTACATTTTGCATCTGATTAGAAGAAAAAAGATGTGGATTCTCTCACTAGAATCAAAAACTTTAGAGGTGCTCTTCATCACTTCTTTATTTCAACAACTCACCTCCTGTTTTCCTTTCTAACAAAACTGTCTGATGGGTGGTTGCCAATATAGAAAGTAGTATTGATTTTTCCAGTGACCCAGGCTCTAAACCTGCTCAAGAGCATATATCAATTTGCTGATTATCTTAGGGAAATCTCCACAAGTAAAACCTGCAGAAAGTGATGACTACAACTGTTTCACCATGGATTACTTCCCGTACTCCCTCTCTCAGGTCATTAAAAAAAAATATTATTTGACGTATTTGCATTCAACCTACTGCCTATAGATGTTCTAAGACATTTTGTAAAACTTCATGTCTTAGATCAAGTAAAGACATTTTAGGGACATGTCTGGCCAATAGAGTAAAAATGATAAGTGGAATAGTCTAGGAAACATTACATTCCATCTTCATACCGGTGTAGGCAGTGGTACACTGTTGTAGCCTAGAGTGTTTTAATTAATTTCCTAGGAGACAAAAACTAGAGTTCCTTCTGCTTTTACAATGCCATTTCAAGTCTGCTCTTGCTTGTAGATTTCCCTACTTGAAGAAAAATGACTACACAAGGGTAGATGTTCTGTATTTTTATCACTACACAGTTGTGGATAGATGCAATCAACTGGAAATAGAAGCAGTCTTTTAAAATGACTGGGGAGTACCTTCAGGTCACTAAAAATATTCTTAGAGCCAGTTTTATGGCTTTACAATGAGATTTCCTTATCTTTCAGTGTTTTTCTTTCCTTTATTCTCATTAGAGAATACCAAATAACTAGTGCGTACCTGTACAAATACCAGCCCAGCTTAGCTACAGGAGCTAAGCATCAGTGTAACTCTTTGCATACTAAGTTCTGCAAAACACATGAAAGAAAGTAATGGAAAAAGTAAAGCGTTATTTTCTGCTTCCACTTTATAATTGTTTGATGTTGGTGTCTGCTACTAGTAACAGTAAACGGTAAAATAAATAGAGATTAATAGAGTTCATTTAAAAAATCAAGGTTATGGCTGTCCCTCTGGATCGTTTTTCACTGTGTGAGTTACTAAACAGAGGAAGTGTGCGCTGTATATGCTGTAGGTCTTTGTTTTACTGGTTTTAGACATAGGAAGAAAGCTAATCGGAAGTACTTAATATTGATCTGATGTTCAGTGGAGCTGAATTAACATTCTTGCTCTTAAGTTCAAATAGAAAGTGATTTTAAAACATAGGGGAATAGATTATGGAGACTGCTTGTGATAAGATAAGCTTTCTGTATTTGTCATTAAGGAATACAAATAGATATATGTTTAAAAATACATATTCCACTTGCTTTGTGAGGATGATGCAGCAAATGGGGTGTTCTTCCCCTTGGAAGTGTTGCAGTGACTGGAGACTGGAGCCTCAGCAGGACTTGGCATGCTAGCCCTTCACAGACTGCACTTGTCGAGCTTCCAGTGAAAGAAAATCCAGCAACCTGCGTCCAAATCAACAGGGATACCACGCCCACATCCCAAAACAGACACAACAGTTGACCCCACAGGACTTTTCTCTGGCCCCTATCTTTATGACTTTCTCTTTACCACAGCTAAGTGTTGTTTTTGATCTCTGGTAAGGTAAAGCATATATGATCGTAATAGCAGCTGTGATGATACTTCTGCTGAGACAATCAGGAGCAGTGATGATGAATTGAAGTCTTTGAATTTGCTGGTGTAAGCACAGTCAGTAGGAAGGCAAAGATGGGGGCCCAGTGCAATGTTTGTAAAGTGCTGTGAAGATTTCAGGAGCATGCTTTGTTAATGCGCCGCTGCTATTCTTTCATGCACGCCTGTTTAAATTTTGATTTTATGGGGATAGCTTCTATGCTTACAGTAGGCAAAACAAATTGCCTGACATTTAGTGAAATGAAACAAGAAGCATAAAAATGCGTAACAGTTGAAAGACATGTGAGTCCTTAATGCAAAGTTCTCATTGTGCCATTGAGATAACAAGATAAGAACTCAGACGGTTACATTTCCGGATGAAACATTTAAGCAATTTTTTTTTTCCCCAAGAACATTATGCATCATTCTTTGAGGATATTAAACAGTGAGGGCTGGATTTTTTTTTATTATTTTAATGGGTAGTACAGACAACATTTTGTAGACAAAGAATCTGATCCAGACAGGATGTGCCTCGAGAAAAATCCACATTGAAGACAAACTGCAGCAGTTACCATAATTTTTCTTTTTTTTTTTCCTTAGAAAAGCAATTCTGTGGAATTTACCACAGATAACAACATTTCAGCTGATTTGCTGCTTTCTGGAGATGGAGTGACTGGACTATGGAGACTATGCTCAGGCACATGGAAGATAAGGAGGTGATTGGTGACAGCCAACACGGCTTCACTAGGGGCAAATCGTGCCTGACAAACTTGGTGGCCTTCTATGATGGGGTTACAGTGTCGGTGGATAAGGGAAGGGCAACTGACGTCATCTACCTGGACTTGTGTAAGGCATTTGACACTGTCCTGCATGACATCCTTGTCTCTAAGTTGGAGAGACATGGATTTGATGGATGGACCACTCAGTGGATAAGGAATTGGCTAGATGGTCGCACTCAAAGAGTTGTGATCAACAGCTCAATGTCCAAGTGGAAAACGGTGACAAGTGGCGTTCCTCAGGGGTCGGTACTGGGACCGGCACTGTTCAACATCTTTGTCGGCGACATGGACAATGGGATCGAGTGCACCCTCAGCTAGTTTGCCAATGACACCAAGCTGTGTGATGTGGTCGACACGCTGGAGGGAAGGGATGCCGTCCAGACGGACCTGGACAGGCTGGAGAGGTGGGACTGTGCGAACCGCATGGAGTTCAACAAGGCCAACGTCAAGGTCCTGCGTGTGGGTCAGTGCAATCCCAAGCACAACTACAGGCTGGGCAGGGAATGGATTGAAAGCAGCCCCGAGGAGAAGGACTTGGGGGTGTTGATTGATGAGAAGCTCAACATGAGCTGGCAGTGTGTGCTTGCAGCCCAGAAAGCCAACCGTGTCCTGGGCTGCATCAAGAGAGGCGTGACCAGCAGGTTGAGGGAGGTGATCCTGCCCCTCCACTCCACTCTGGTGAGACCCCACCTGGAGTACTGTGTCCAGCTGTGGGGGCCCCAGGACAAGAAGGACATTGAGCTGTTGGAGCGAGTCCAGAGGAGGCCACGAAGCTGATCAGAGGGCTGGAGCACCTCTCGTATGAGGACAGGCTGAGAGAGTTGGGATTGTTCAGCCTGGAGAAAAGGCGGCTCCAGGGAAGATCTAATTGCGGCTTACCAGTACCTGAAGGGGCCTACAGGAAAGCTGGTGAGGGACTGTTTATCAGGGAGTGTAGTGACAGGACAAGGGGGAATGGGTTTAAGCTGAAGGAGGGTTGATTTAGATTAGATGTTAGAAAGAAATTCTTTACTGTGAGGGTGGTGAGGCACTGGAACAGGTTGCCCAGAGAGGCTGTGGATGCCCCCTCCCTGGAAGTGTTTAAGGCCAGGTTGGATGGGGCTTTGGGCAATGTGGTCTAGTGGAGGGTGTCCCTACCTGTATCAGGGGGGTTGGAACTAGATGATCTTTGAGGTCCCTTCCAACCCAAACCATTCTATGATTCTATGACTTTTACAGTGTCGGTACAGGCACTTTTCAGAAGGATTGGTGTGGGAAGAAGAATAGAGGAGAGTACCTGTGAAGGTTATCATGAAAATGTGCAATTTGAAAGAAGAATCTCAATTTGGAACTGTATCTTTTTCTACTCCTGCTGAACTTTACCTCATGTAGAGTCAGTAACTTGTACAAAAAGCCACTCAGAGCTGAGGTTTTACACAGTAGCGTAGAAAAACCAAACGAAACAAGTAGGATAAATCCTGCTGTTGTAGCCTTGAAGGATTACTTGAGATCCCTTGCTCTACTCCTCAGTAACTCAGGATCCCCAAGCACTTTCCTCTCTGCTACAAATGTTGAGGAATTTTGTGTACCATCACTCCCTAAACTCAAGCAACCTGAGCACTGTGTTATTTTCTGTCCTCTAAATGACAACAGCTTGCACCTCACAGACACTGAGAAATACCCTGCACCTTTTCTCACTGAATTTTTGCATCATCCAATGCATTTACTTAGCTCCCTACCTCCTCCCTTCTTAATGAGTTAACAAGAGCCCCATGAGATGCTCAGGACTCTTCATCCCCATCCTCTGCTAAATACCATTTGGATCCCACCTGCGGCACGTTCTCCCTGCTGAGGGATGTGTTGGTTAACAGAAGGAATGCAAAGCCTATAAAGTATACCATCTGCCCCCAGCCCTGCTTGAGGTGTTTGCTGAGAGAGTTCTCCCAGCAGTTTGTTGGGTGGTCACAGAGATTTCCAGCCTTCATGAGACCAGCTAGGGGAGTGTTACTTCCCTCACTGTTCTTACTTTTCTTTCTCCAGCACAGTTCTAAGCAGCTCTTCTGTGGTGATTTACAGAAATGTGAAAATGTGCTGATGTTTTGTAGAAGTCGTAAAGAAAAGCCTTGAAGTCTTTAATAATATTAGTTTTTATGGATATACAATATCTTAACCTTGTGGGAGTTTAATTTGTGTTTATATTATTATTTCAAGAATGTAAATATCTCTTAGAATGTAAATGGCTCTTAATTTTGAGCTGAAAAAATGTAAAGGCAGCATATTTGGAACACTGTTAGTGTAGAAATAACAGTAAATTAACAGCCATCTATTTGTTATTATTAATTGTTATAAGAGAAAAACAGTTACCAAGTGGATGAGAGGATTATGTGTGACAGAGCTATAGCAGGAGTAGTTGTAAGATAAGCACTATACTACTATAAGGTGATGTGCACAAAGAGCCTTTTTGCAAGAGAAAATTCATGAAATGTTAAATACGTGCAAACAATTAAAATGGGTATGAAGTTGTGTGATCTTTGAATTTTCAGAAATACTGAGCTTGGAGCTCAATTTATTTGGGTTAGTTTCAAGTACAGTTTCAAAGTCTTGCAGAAATGTTTAATCTATAATTAACAACTAAGTTGCAAGCACTAGATGAAGGCTGCAGCTTTAACGAAAGCCTATTTTATTTTTAATAGGATTCAAAGATATCGCATACAAAAATGACATAGCAGGATCTATTTCAGCTGCTGTACCTGAGATTGTTAAGTATTGATACTAACTATGCATCTGAAGCTCTAGCTGTAAAAAAAGCCTTTGCATGTATAGATGTGAGATGTCCTGGCTTCAAACACACTTAACTAATACAGATAGTGTGAGGCTTGAGGTATTTTTGAACTAATCCTAAATTAGAGCCCTTTTGCTTTGCCTTTCATATATTATTTATTATCCTGTCAAATGCTTCTTTATATACTGCATTGTGATATGTTAATTAACTTGTGCCTTTTCTCCCCCAGTCGTTTGGCTTAATACTTAATTAAATAGTGGATGTTAAGTATAGTTTAGTGAAGGGATTCAGCTGAGTTTGCTTCTTGCTAGCTCAGGGGCACAGGATGAGCTCCAAACCCACTTGCTGACTCCACTCTGTTGGTAGCACATACTGTACTTCCTTGGTGTGGGATCCAGCCCATCTCACTGCAGCACAGAAGTACCCAATTTTCAGATGCCTAGTGCACCCCTAAGTAGCCCATCTAAAGTAAGCAACTATGTTCTCTGTACAGAGGCACCAATGGTTGTGGAGAAAACGTTCACCTTCTTACGTGGAGGTCTGAAAGGCATTGGTCTGTCTGACTACCTGATCCCTCTCTGCAGAGGGTGTCTCTGTGACTCAAACACCTATGTTTACGTGCAAGTTAGGTACATACACTGCATGCCCCTGGATATCTCAACAGAGACAAGAATAAAGTCATGGCTAGGTGTTGTCATTTAGCTGTCTTTTTCAGCTAAGAGAGCGCAAGTTCTAATGCTGTTGATTATGGCCCAGACATTTCAAACCAATGTACAGATTCATAAAGCTGATTGTTGTGTTTTGATTTGTCTTTTTTTGCTGTGCAGTGTCCTGTTTTCCACTGCAACATTTTATCATAAAATATGTTTCAGTGTTGATGCATCTCTTATGTCATTTGGATTTGTCAGATCCAAGAACCAAGTTTTTGAAAAGTATTTAGATGCTTTGAGGAACTTTAAAATTTCCAGCCATTTTTGTTCAGAGACGTGGGTGTTTACAGGATTTTTCTTCTTGCTCTGTGTAACGCTGTTAGGCTTGAGATGAAGATCCTCAAAGGCATTTTGGTATCTAACTCCTCTTTAAGTATCTGATCTTTTTTGCAAATCCAAATTGTCAACTTTTCAAGGGATAAAGAGCTGGTCTATATTTATTAAGTTGCATTACAAAATCTGCTTCATGGAACCATATCTTTGCACATATCCTGTTGTTCCTCAGATAATTTATGCTAAACTGAGTTTTACCAGGTAGAGCAGGAAAGCAGACTGTGTGTTTCCTGTGGTGGTGACAAATTAGTACCCTGGAGCGGTCCCTGTGGTCTTTGTCATTACAGGACTTGCCCTGGACAGAGTTTTTAATTCTGCTCTATAGGGTGTGACTGTGTTTAGAGATGGAAGCTTTCCCAGCTTACATAATGAATATACAGTGCACTGGCAAAGATGCATGCACTCTAGTAAAACTGTATTGTCAGCAGATGGGTGCTGATAGAAATGAAATCTGTAAAATTTTTGAAAGGCAGTGGTGTAAAGCACTTACAGCTTGCACAGTTATGTAGATGAACAGCTATCTAAAACTTTGGCTTCTGAATTGTAACATTTTTTTAATGAGTTATGCACCTGGCCATTCTCTGCTTTTGACAATCTGAGTTGGGTGGTTACTTTAAATATATAAATGTATTGGATAGTTTTGTTTGTTTGTTTTTCCTAAATAATATAACGGTTAAAATTGTTGAGCTGCCTACACTGATATTTTTGCTACTTGTGTGGGAAAACTATAGGAGATTTTTTAGATAATTGCAGCATAGAAAGACTCAACTAGTGCAAGGCATGCTGATCCTGCCCGATACGTGACTGTACATCTGTCAGAGGCTGTTAGAGCAATGGTTCTTCAGTTTCTCATGGTGAGGTTCGGATGACTTGAGGTTATGGAAAATTCTGCTATTACATGTTGAGAGCTATGGCTTCTGCACCAGCAAGATGCAGAATGAAGCCTTGGAATGGACAAACAGGCTGAAGGGAGCAGGAGAGATCTTGACCTGGAAGCAAGCCACCTCTGCTGCAATACATAATATTGATTGCTTTTCTTGTGTTAAATTATTCCCTTTGATACCATCAGCTGTACTCTGTAGGCTGCTATATTATTGTGTGTATTGCAGCAGGTTATTAGTAAAATTTCTTATGTATGTTCTAGGAATAAATTACAGTATTATCTCTGTTCTGTACAGTATTATTGCTGTGCAATGCCTACATATTGTTAGCACAATTACAAAGGTAAGCTGGATGTTTCTGGCTGCTATCTGGATGGAGTCTTCCCTCCAAACAGGAGGAAATTCCTCTAGATATTTATCTTCTCTCTGAAAAGCATTTCTCAGATTGTTTTGGTTACAGCTATAATAATTTAAAACCCCTTGTTATTTGTATGTTTTATGGAAATGTCAATGCCTTTTGCTGTTCTTGCTTGTGCTAATCTATTAGCTCTTTGAAAATATGCAACGAAATGAAAAACTGGTAATGCCTCAAATTATCTGACAACTTCAGCCAGGAAGGCTGAACATCCTTTTACTTTCTAAGTAAAAGAAAATAGATGAAAATAGAGGCTAAACAGCTAAGAACTGGGTTTTTTAATCAATTTTTTTCTTTTTCTGGGACGGAGTAAGAATGAGAGGAGAATTGTAGCTCATTATAAAGTGAAGGAAGGAAGGAAACAATGCAGAGTCCTGTGGCTGGAATGGGCTGAGCCCATACGTCAGTACAGTGTGGGGGCTGCACGCTGGGCAGCCTCCTGGTGCAGGAGAGATGGCCTCATTCATATGGCAATCCATAGGCCAAGGGTTACGCTATAAAGCAGTGATTAGTGCTGGTTCAATTCAGCAAGGACTCTTTCTATGGAATTTATTTTTAAGCTCATCATTTCTATTGATCCAACATTACGTGTGTCTGTCTGATTGGTTTTGGCTTTGCTTAGCCTAGACTGATACCTCTAGACTGATGAAACAGTATTATTTCAACTCAGATCCTTTTTAAAAGATAGTTTTAATTGTATGCTATTTTACTGATAACTTTGGCATAGTTACGTGTATGTAGCACTGAATCTGTAATAATCCATTGGCATGTGCTTCCCTAACAGCTTTGTGCAGCAGCTCATGGCAGGGGCATGGAACTAGATGGCCTTTAAGGTCCCTTCCAACCCAAACAAGTCTGTCATTCTATGAAATCTTGTGACTCCCATATTGTGTAACATCACTCTTGAGATGATTTTTTTAGAAGGCAAGGTGGGAAGTGAAAACTGTAGCTTCCTTTTGAGCGTAACAGCAAATGAAAGTTTGCTCTGATAATTTAATATCTGTACTTAGTATGCTAAGAATTTTGATCTATGGTTTTCTCTGGAAAAGCACGATATTTGCCCTCAACATGCACTTGTTCATAATTCAATTGGTTTCAATAAATACTACTCCTGTACTTTAAAAGAAAATTAATTTTCTTACTCTGCTACAAACCTTTAAATAGCAGTTATTTCAGATATAGGCATATTCTCCTTTGTTCCCTTGTCCACCAAACTATTTAATGAAAAAAAAAAAACCAAACAAAAAACAAACATCCAACTACATGCAGTGTTAGTGAAGCTGGTCTGAAAAACAATCTTTTTATGCAGTTGCTTACAATTTGTTGCTTTTCATTAGTGAGCTGTATCACAGCTGTGCCCAGTTTTCTCACAAATCAGTTCATCAGATCTATTATTCTACAAATATGTAACAGCAGTTGCTCAAATCCAGGCTGATTGCACATGCCCTCCACAGCTTTACTCAATTGGTTTACTCCAAACATTTTGTTACTAAATCATTCATTTGGTTGTAACCATCTGTACAAAGTATACATTAAAATGCTTCATAGTGTGGCAATTTGGAAGCCAGTTGCTCAAAAGATTGAAGGATGGGATTGCATATGGAGTATGGTCTTCTTACCATACGTATTCACAACTCCTGGCTGTTAGTAAAAGGCAGATACTTGTATGGAAAGGGGAGAATGCTCAAACTAGAGGTTTAATTGTAATGGTATTTGGAAGCAGTGGGGAAACATGAATGTTGTATGTGTTTTCAGGCATTCATCTCGATGATTCCCGGTGCTTCACTCATTCTCCACAAGTCTCTGAAATGCAGATGTTCCTCGAGTGGAAAGTGGCAGCTGCCAGGCATGTTAAACAACAGCCTGGAAAATGGGATGTTGGCAGGAACCAAGGAAGAAACTGTCTTGATCACTAGGAAATATAACTAAATACTTACAAAGATTTTTTTCAGGATTTTCCTAGATCTTCTGTAGTGTCTAAAGGACTCTAGCACAAAGTGAGTGGCTGTTGCATGCACACAGCCTTCAGGTCATTACTGCTGGTGTTAGCTGTGCTGCTTCCATCATCTGAGG
The DNA here is from genome assembly GCF_028858705.1 of Grus americana. Taxonomy (NCBI): domain Eukaryota; kingdom Metazoa; phylum Chordata; class Aves; order Gruiformes; family Gruidae; genus Grus; species Grus americana. Next base: position 34,817,833 of record NC_072859.1, read on the forward strand.
CTGCACTGTTTCAATCAAAAATTTGATATACAGTTATCTCTTGATCTAGTAAAAAGACTCGGAAGATCCAAACAGCTTGAAAAAAACAATAGGAGAACATATCAAGAAAATACAATGCACATATTGTTCTTGGGAATAGTCCATGGTCTTTTCAAATACTAAAAATTTCTGCAGAGATGTTTGGGAAGCTCATGCAGGAGGTAGGAAATCACTAGCAATTACTGCCTGGTTAGTCTCCTGCATCCAACCACATCAGGATATGTTTCACACTGGGGAATAATCACTTACTGGCTTTGAGATCAGGTAAATGTCCATCCTCCATGTGAGGGCTCAAGGAGTTGCACGCAGGCAGCTTTGCTGCGAGCTCTGGCTGGAGGGAGACACATGCTCAGACAGACAACTGTCTCTTTGTCAGATGAGTGAGAAGAGGGGAGAGGAAACCGCACTCATCAGGCACCCTGGTGTAGCTGGAGCTCCTTGGAAGCTGACCCAGAGCATGCCTTCTGCTTGGGACTGCTGCAGCTAGGAAAGCTCATTTCCTAATTACATAGCTTATTACCTGGGGGTGAGCTGTTGTTTCCATCCTGTTCACAGAATGCTTTATTGTAATTGGAATCAAAGCTTTGAAAATAGCCTGTTTCTACCCGGCTGCTTGGAAGAATGTGGTCAACATCAAAACCAAGTGGTGAACTGTAGGGCCAGAGTCTACCCCTGCTCCAACCTTATAATTCCACTGGTGTTTATTTGATAGCGTATGTTCCCCATTTCCCCCAAAGGTACAGGCATACCTTTCCATCATAGCCATAGTCTTGTATCTGTTAATACCTGAAAAATGTTATGAGGATTGGTGATGACTGTGATGTAATCTAAAAAGTCAAAGCAGACAAGTGATTCATGATGCTGAGTTTAAAGTATGATGTCTTGTACTGCACAGGGAGAAAATAGCAGAAGTCCATATTATACCCATATGAAACCTTGCTTTCTTCAAGTGAATTCAGGAACTCGCTGTAGGATGTCTGACTGATTAAAAAGACAATGAAGCAAGCCCGTGCTTTTCTGGATTCAAGTCCTGTCCTTCTGTTGCACTTTCTTGTGATGTGATTGACTTCTGCCACACGGTGGTGGTGTTGCTTTGTTGTAGTCCTGCAAAGCTGTTCCCGAGACCAGCTGGAGCAATGAAAACTGCTTTATCTGTTAAATGTGACTTAATGATTACATGTTGATTTTAATAAATGTTCATGCAATATTCGTGTTACTTTTGCAGCCAGGGTGTAATAGTACTATGTCATCAAGGTACAACAGATCTGTTGTACAGTAGTAAGGCTATTATTGCCAGCTTCCCAGTCCTTTGTATCTACTATTTTCCGTGCATTTGGTGGTCTATTGCTACTTTGTCCCTATACGAAAAAAGGGGTGAGCCCTTTTCCTTCCAAAGAGAACTTACGAACACTTTGAGTCACTAGGCATCACTTTGTAAAATTAAAGCTTTTGTTTGTGAAAAGGTGGTATAGGCATCATGTTACGAGGAATGTATTAGTTCAAATTCATGTTGGCACAGGCTGAAATCTGGAAGGATATCTTGCTTGGCAGCCTGGTAACTGTCTTGCTCGGGGAGAATGATTGATGCAGTGATGCTCAGTAGCAGACAGAGGTAGTAGTAACTGCTGTGTGTGGTCCCTGAGCTTCTGAAATAGGCTGATATGGTCCAGATCTCCTTGGCCAGATATCTTGCAGGCCCTGTAAGGATATGAAAGCCTTCCTGAAAGTCTGGGAAGTAGCCAGAGAAGAATATGAGAAAAAGAGGTAATTGAAAAGTCCTTGAAATCAGCAGTCTTTAGCTGTCTATGTTTATAACTAGGAATTTAGAGCAGGAGCTCAAGTAGGAGTTCAAATTAAAAAACCCACTTGATTCTAGTCAATGGAAAAAACTGTAAAAGTGGCATGGCGTATGTTCCTCCATCCCTTGTTAGTCTTGCTCTGAAAGCTGCTTGTGCTGTGGCCTAGTGTAAGGGCAGGTGCTGCTTCTGCCTGGGTTTCTCAGGAACACTGTAAAACTGTTGACCTTGAAATCATCCTCCAATTTTGTCCTACTTGAAAACAGAGTACCTCCTTGGGCAAAAGGAGAAAGCAAGGGAAGCAGTAGCCACAGTGAGAGCCCTTGCATCACTCCTGTCCCCTCCCTTGGCAAGGAGAAGGAGTGTCTGGGCAGGTTGAGGCCATGTGGAGGGAGTCCCAGAGCATCTGTGCAAGTAGCTGCCTGGGCTGGCACGCTGGCAGAAGATAAGGGACAGCACAAAGAGTTTCTGTTCTGTAGCAGCCAGCTCTGTCCATCTCCTTCCTCTGTGATTATGGTACCACTATTACTATATTTCTTCCTGATCCATAGGTGATGTGTATGCAGAAAGTGTCTAGAAGGTAGACCTTATTTGTGCAAGTTTTTTTCTTGGAGGGCTAATGCAGAAAAAATGAAATCTTCTAAACAGAAAATAAACCACTTGAAAATCACCATGATTTGATTAGAAACAACAGACTAAGAGAAATCCTGGAGGGAAGATGGAAGGAACAAATTGGCCGTGTGGAACAAGGACAGGATTAATACACTGAGGAAGTGAGAGGCTTGATAAACATTCACACAGTTAACATGCCAGCACCCCTACTTCTGCCAAGAGAGGGGGCTGCCTCTCCCTTGCCCCATTGCTCCAAGGAAGCCATTCACTTGCACTTTAATTACGTTGCCTTATGATTCTGATCTTCATAGCATATGTGCTAGTTCTTGTAAAGTTAAAATAGTGTTGTGCAGTTGATGATACTGCTTGTCATGTGTACTCTGTTGCATTAATATGAAAGCTCATTTCAATATACATTACAGAAATGCCTTTTTTTCCAAACGTTCACTGTTTCAGGTCAGGGACAGCGTTATCCTCTCTCTGCAGGCTCTGGCACTGACAGTACTTTTCCATGAGCATTCTGTCGATGCAACTCTTGCATGCTTGCCACAGACTCATAGCAATGCTACAGTGTAATTTACTATGAGTCGGCTTTGAATTAATTGTATGGAGTTAAACTTTCTCAAATTTTTGACTTAATTTGTTTGTAAGCTATGGACAAAAATGTCAGTCTTAAATTTTTTTCTAGGTCACTGTACACTATTATCAGCTGGTATCCTTTATATCAGATTACAACTATTCTGTTTCTAGCCAACAATTTTTAAAATAAATATTCACTGACTCAAAAAGAGGAGATGCTATTGTAATTCTGTTAGAGCTTGTTGTTAAAAATGACCTTCATGCAATAGTAGGTTATTTTGTTTAAATAGAAGGCTAAATATAAGTTTTCCATTTCAGCAGAGCAGATTTTGATAGACTGAAAGAATTGCTCGACCATTAACTGAGCCAATGAGCTTGAGAACATGAAGAAATTGTAGGACTGCTCCAGGTTTAGTGCCAGCTGTTGGGGCACTGAGAAGAGGAGATGAAGAGCTTGGCCATGTCTGTGTGAATAATTGGGTTAGGAAGAATCTTGTGGATAACCAGAGAGCCTAGGAAGGCTGGAAGGAGGATAGATCAGCAAAGGGACCAACATGATGGAGCTGGGAACTGCTCCAGAGGACAGTGGGCAACTTGTAATAGTCTCACATTGGACCCCATTTGATGGTATATACCAATAAATACGAACCTTTGTGTCCACCTCTGAAGTCTGGCTCCTCTCACCTTAGGCATATGCCTCAAGTGCATTTTTCCTTCAAAATTCTGTTGTTCCAGTATCTTTGTCCAGCCAGTCTGAGATAATCGTGTCCTGGCTTCTCTTCAGCTTCTGTTTCTGACCTGGTGAATAATTATGAGCAGTAAAATAGTCCAACAGGAGTGACTTAGAGACATCCTGTCCAGAATAGTTAGTAGCATAGAGATTATGGTAGATGGAGGTCATGTCCCTGGTCCACCTAGGAGCTCTCATCCATCTCCTGTGAGTGCCTGCACTCCAGGTTAAATGCAGCTTTAGGAAAGTGAGAGTTTTCCCTCTGGGTTTGTATTTTAAAACAGGCCATCTCCTTTCTACCTGAAGTAGAATGGGAACAGTAATGAAATAACAAATGTTTTCTGATGAGACCTCTTGTTTAAAAAGACCCAGTCTTCAGTGTTGAGCAATCTCAATAACAGGAAATACAACCAGCCCTGACTGTAATTAGTGTGGTATCCATTCTTTTCAGCCAAATTTTTCCCCCGATAACGTACTTCCAACAACTCTAATTTTAGACTAGATATATGTACGCAGATTCAGCAATGCCAGAAGTGGTGTAGTAATATCCTGAAATTCTATTTGATTTAAACTTGAATGATGCTGATGGAAATGTGCCAGACTACCCACATTTATATAGTCAAAGAGCAATCTGAAGGAGTCATGCTTTTGCATTGCCAGTTACGTATATTTTCAGCTTTGTGTGCGCAGAACAAATGTCTGCTTACTGGAGTATTTGTCATAGATGTCCATAGGCTAGTCACCACACTGAGCACTGTTTTTCACCCAAAGGGGTCTGTTTCTCCATTTGTGCAAGGATTTATTTCGTTAATGTTAACATTGTTCGTAGGGCATTAATGTTGCTGTTAATGGAGGTTGGGCATAGGAGCTGACGGAAATGTAATCTGAATTCAGGCTGGATAGAAGCTACACAGAGTGTTAAATGCTTTTCTACTCAAGATCAGACAAAGCCATGCAGTATTTACGTTAATCCTGCACTTTCAAAGCACACGCAAGGTTTTAGCTTCACAGTTGCGCTTGATTTCAGTGCAAGTTAAACACTGTGCAACTCTTCGAACACTTCTTCTTAGACATGTCAGATTTGGGCAGTTTAGCTTCTGAAGCCTTTAGATCAGGACTCTTCTGTCCTTGTGTAGATGAAATTTTAAGAAGATAGGAAACTATTATTCTGGGGAGGCTTCCCCCACAGGAGTGTGACAATTCCTAAGTATGTCTTTACCTACAATCCTGTAAACACAGGAGAAATGACTGTAGTTTAACTAATGATAGAACTTGCTTGTTTTGCTCATAAAAAGCTTTTTTTCTATTTGGGCCATAACTCTGATGGAAAATCAAACTCTTCCCTCAGCACGAGTATTTTAAAGGTAGTTTACCGTGTTTTAAAGTATAGAAAATGGTGTCATTTTCTTAACAGCTGCAGAGAATAAACGGATGTCTTATGAATGATCATGGCCATGTTTAGTTCTTGTTTTACTGAATTTAGATGTTTTTCAAACGTAATTGTTGTCTTGCTTTTTCCAAAGGAAAGCACGCAGGAGCCAGGTGCGGGAGGGGGTGATCTCCCAGCAGCAGGAGCACACCGACCTCTCGCAGGGGGCTGTAGAGCGTTGGTCAGTAGGCAGCTTGTGTCTTCCCAGAGCAAGAGAGCCCATGCTGTTTGTACGCTTCTGTGTAGACCTAGCTGCAGAAAATGTGTGTGCATTTGTGTATGGAGCACCTGTGGTAGAAAATTCAGGCCTGTTGTCTTTGGCTCCCTAAAAGCAAGACCGTGAGCATTCAGTAGCATGGCATTCCTGTTGGACCACAATTTTATTAATAGATTTGTGCTGTTGCATCACAACACAGCATGAAAGGTAGAGTATTATGAATGTATGCAATCTGGACTATGTCCTGCTGTTGCTGGGGTCAGCAGCATCTGTAGGACAGTGTCCTGCCTCCTCCAGATGGAGAGAGAGGTGGACACTGTTCCTGCTCTCGTCTGTAACGAGCCGTCTGGTGACATGGGGATGGGGGAGGAATGGATATACAACAGTCTCTTTTTCCTGAAGCTTTTCTTTAGATATAGTCCCTCGCTGGTAGCAAGATGAGTTCAGAGTGTATAGCTCAAACCTGGATTTTGAACACTAGAAATCTGAGATACTGAGTAGATCCAGGCTATACCGCTGCATATTTAAAAAAGGGCACAGAGACAAAATTGGGTCTAAACCCAAGTACAGAAGTGGAATTGTGCAGGTTTTCAGAAATGCCTCATCTAAAATCTGGCATTTGGCTCAAATCTATCTCATTTTAAAAAAACCAAAACCAAGAAAGTTTTACTGGAAGTTTCTAATGGCATATTATATTAATGATATAATAATGTTAAATTGTGTTAATATAATTTGGTTTCTTATATACGGGCTCCTTGAGAGTTCTGGCTGAGCCTGTGAAGCAAGTGGGCACAATGACCGAACGATCTCCCAGCTCTCAACCTGAGTGAATGGGTGCTCTATTTCCCTGCTCTTACACGGGCAGGGCGAATAAAAATCTGTCGATCCCTTCCAGACTATCTGTCTGTCACCTATAGACAGAGTTTAGTTTCTCCATATGTGCTCTGATTAAAGTCAGGAAGGCATTTTGACAATACGTTAGAGCTTGCTATGTTTAAAGTGCCAAGAAAACTTTTGCGGAGCAGTGGATCTTTGAAACAGTACATGGGTACAGATTAGATTCAGAGTATGGATTTAGACTGGTATTTAATTTGGGGCTAAGACTCAGCCACACCTTTGGTGATATAACAACACTTAATGCTCTGATCTTATAAAATGGCAAAAACTTTATGCAACTTAGTGAAATTATTACATGATTTCTGATGTCTTAAGGAATATAAGTCTTTCCTTGTTCTAATTCTGATAGACACCAGTCCAACTGACCCAAAGAGCAGGCTGAACTCTCTAGTCTCAAACCCAGCAGTGAGAAGCAGAAGCATGCACGCCTCAGGAAAACACTGCCGTGTTTGTGAGTGGAAGGTGCTTTGGGGAACTCGCTGTCCCCCTGTCATCAGCCTTCCAGCGCGCTGCAACGCTCATCTGTTCCACTGCAAGGACTAGCAGGAGATGCTTGTTGTGGCATCCAAAAGGGATTGTTGCTGTGCTTTGTTTTGGTACTATGTCTCATTTGCAGAATGCAGTTGCCTTTTGCTTGTATTGTTAGGGGTAGTTGCTACAATTTGTTGTCCATCCAACAGTCCCAGGATGTTGAGCAAATGTACATGGGATACTTGAGGAATGCCCTGTAATGCAGAGAAGGTGTGTGTCACAAACTTCTATAGGCAGATGAAATATTTTTGCAAAGATATAATATGCATCCTGAACAGTTACAGTAGGGTGAATCATGCAGCACAAACTATGCTTAAAAAAAAAAAGGCAAAACTGCTTCATTATATAATAATGCTCAGTGATTTCTAGGGCTCTGTCCTACAAGGTATTGAACGATTCTGACTTGAGAAATACAAAAAGTTGATTTATAATGAGCTACCTGTATTTGCTGACAATAGTTTTGAATAATAGCGCTTAAACACTATTTTCTTGGCAATTCTAAAACCAAGGGGTTATTATTTAGAGAATTAGCCTTGCCATAAAAATACAAATTAAAAGGAAAAGAAACATTTCATTAGAGTTTTTGATCATTCAAGAGATTTTTTATTCATTTCTTAACTGAAATTCTCTCTGAAATTTAAAGGGTTCACCCCTGTGTGAGTTGTAGTTGTGGTAATTATATACTACCTGTCATACAGATACATTACCTACTGACATTAAAGCTTTCAGAAATTGTAATGGACAAGGACAGATGTTGCCAGGTTTAAAAATAAAATTAAAGCAACAGAAACAGTGTAGCAGCTCATCAGAATTCATCAGCAATCGGGGCTTAATTCCATGGTACTGTACTGTTATCTGTCAACCATTCATGCAATTAAGAGAAAATATCTCCCAACGTTTCCATGGTGCTAAAGCACTCCAGGAGAACAGCCAGCCCACACAGGACCCAGGAGCGATAAAATATTAATTCAGTACAAGCACATGTTCGATAATCTCAACATTTAATACAGGCTATAGTAATTCAGTCCTAGCAAATTATTCAGTTAAACAGAGCAGAGCCAGATAGTATACTACTTGGCAATGACTTTATTTGCAAAAAATGCCTATTTACTGTGGGATTAGGACTGTAGATATGAAAACGGTGCTTTTATGTTCACAATGGAGATATTGTGGATGAGGGGTGCAGGCCCAGGCTGAACGGCTCCTGCCGAGGTGAGCATGGAGAGCTCAGTTTTCAAGGTGTGTACCTGTTTGCCAGATAAAGCCCAAAAGGAAAGAGAGTTTGAAATGCTGCATCAAGCAGAGAATAATTCATCTACTGCATGGCTTGCAGATGACAAATTAAACTGGTGTCAATGTCTGTTGCAAGGAACTGCATGTTGTAGAGTGGATTTTGGGGGAAGTTGTGCCTCCTCCATCAGCACCAGTGCTCATCCTGTACAGCACAATCCTCTCCAGCTGGCTGTGTCCACACACCTTTGGAGTATGCTGAACCTGTGCTTAAAATTAGAAAAAGTGTTTCCTGACACTGGAAATGCCCAACAGACTTCTCTGAGGGCACTGGGGGAAGTTGCGTTTGGTAGTAGCATCTTGTAAGTATGGGCTTAATGCTCACGCAGGGTTTTGGTGAGCTGTCAGCTGTTCCTGTGTGGACAGAAACTTGTGGTGAAATCATGTTTTCAAATTCCAGTGTGGAGTGAGCTGCCTGTGTGATGCAGCCAGGGACGAGCCCTGCAGAGCCAGGTCTGGAGCCAGGGACATGGGGAGGGCTCCAGCCAGGCTTCTGCCTCTCCCCATTGCTGGGTACCTCCCTGCCTGCCTGCCCAGTTGCTTTCTGCAGGCAGCACGAGGTGCAGGCGTAGCTGAGGTAAATTTGGATTAGCTGGAATTAGTTATGCCAGAGTTACCATCTCTCTTGAAAAGACATCGTCTCCTGACTTAAACTTTTCAGAACAAAACTTTTCCTAAAAAGCTTCAAGCAGGATGCAACGTCTTCCAAACTCCAGCCCAAGGTACCGCCAGGTCTCTGCTGCTGCTCTTGTTTACAGCCCAGAGCTGCTGCTGGGGCTGACATTGCTTCAGGAGGAATCAGAAGTATTTGCCCTACAGATATTTCTTGAAGACCTACAGATGAAAGGGCTGTTGCAGCCCGTTGGTTTTCCTTTCATCTCTTCTTTATAACATGATGCTTTTTTTTGTTCACATTCCTCCTGGAAAGGGGGAGCAAGCTGGAAGTTGTTAAGGGAAAGCCCCACAATGAGTTTTTAGAGTACAATCATATAATCAGCTGAATAACCTTACTTGTTATCAATTGCTTTGTACTAAAAAGGACAGGCTCATAGCTTGTCTGGAAATACCGTCAGTCAAGGTTGTTTTCCCAGAATTGATGGTGATCTTTTCAACGTGAGCAAAGGGCCATGAGAATGGATGTTTATAATGACAAATCATGGGAAAATTGAGAATTATTCTCTTGCTTATTTAATTTCGAAATACCTAGAAAATAGGGTTCTGTTGACTCCATTAATAAGCTGGACTATGTAATGAATTAGATACTGGTAGCTGGAAAAAGGCTTTAAGGGGCTGAAGGGTATTTATTTTAAACTTCTGAGGTGTCTGGTCTACAAAAACCTGAGAAAATATGTGAAGATAAAGTTTCAAGAAGAAAGGAAGTGAAAACTCTGTGCTTAAAAGGTAAAGGTTGAGAGGGAAATATTATGAATTTCTGCTTTTTGGTTTTTTTTCTAATTTTTCCACTTCAGTGGCTAATTAACATTTCAGAGAAAGGAAGGCTTTGCTAAAAATCCAATATCTCTCCTTCAGGCTTCGCTTAAAAATACGTCCTTGGGATCTTTGAGAATTGTTGAAAAACAGGCTAATATTGGCATTCCTAATATTTTAAGGATAAAACAAAGAACAAATCCAGCAAAGCCATTCTAGACAGTCTTTCAAGCCCGCATAAAGAAACAAATTCAGGCAAAAGAACAGTGTTTTTTAAATATTTGGCAGCTCATCTTTAATTCCAGTACTGTTCCCTTATTTTTCTGAATAGTGCATCCTGGCTATTTAGTCCCTTCAGATATTTTAAGGCTGACTTCCCCATTAGGCTTCAGCCATGTTAATATACAGAATGGTGGCAGCTAAAATGAGTTAATCTTTTTAATACACCAACTCCATCCATCTCTCAAATAATTTCAGTTAATTCCCTCTGAACCATAGACCACAGAGTTTGTCCCTCTGGCAGTGAGCTGGTGGAGCAGAGCAACGTGCAGTAACCAGGAGGAAGGTGGGTGCAGGTCTGGAGGCAGAAGAGACAATTAAACAGGTTGGGCTTAGAGCAGAATTTGGGGCTTGGGTCTGGAAATGTCTTGGGATAATCTCCCATTTCAAAAGCTGAATTGGAAAAAAGAAACTGGCTTTCTGCTGCTTGGATCCAACATAACATAGTCTGATAGGACAGAGCAGTGGATGGAGAAGCCCATCTGGAACTGGGACTAGAACACATTCAAAATTTGAATTCTGTTTTTTAACAGCCACAGTTCCCACTTTGTCCAACATGGAGAAGCAACAGGATTATTGATCCAGTGATTCCCTGTAGCATTAGTCATCGCATAATGAACAGGTTCTGCCTGACACTGGCTGTTCAGCATGGGTTGTTGCACTGCTGATTTCTGCCAGTTGTATTTGATCGTTGCAACCCATACGTGTATATGGGAGAAGGAGATGCATGCGATCAGGTAAATACCTTTCAGTAGAAAAATTAGCTACTCTTTTGTTGTCCAGATTATCTTTTGCTTGATTTACTCACGAGCAAAATCTTATTAGACAATTTATCAATCTTTGTTTATATCCCTCTAGTATGACACAGGAATAGAAGTAACTCTAAACATAATAACTAAAGGAATTGTCTCAAACAGGACTAACTATACAATGTTCCCATTTTCACTGCTTTAGTGGGAATTCTTACTTTTTGTTAGGATGGGAAACCTAATCTTGCAAAGAGTTATTTTTCCCCATCATGTCTCACTGCTAAAACAAAACAAATCTCAAGTGGAAAAGCCTCCAAAAGACAAATACAATTTTCATTGACCTACTCTGGTGTGAGACTGACAGCACTGCTGAAAAATTGCAACTTTAAGCTTATTTATGTGAAACTTTTCAGAAACCATTTATCAGCAGTTATCAGCAGAATATTTTTTCTTGTGTTGCTAATAAGGTATTTCACCCTTAACACCTTTTAAGCTTTCAGTCATACATTAATGTGGCAGCTGGTTGTAAACTTCTAACATGACACCAAATTAATTTTGCTCGTGACAGCACAGAGATCCACAATGGTGTTCTGGATTTCCATCTTCTGGACTCAATTTCCTGTACAACACTTGAAAGTTTCTGCTCTTGCTTCATCCTCACCATGGAAAATGACTGCCAGAGCCCCGAATTGCCAGCTGTGGGCACTGGTCTGGCGTACAGCGTGTCACTGCACAGGCTGGGGAGGAGGCTGCCAGTTTCTGCTGTGGCACTGAATTGCTTTGTGGATCCTTGTTTGTGCAGGGAGCTCGGATGCTGAACCACCTAAGGAGTGCTCCAGAACATTGGTATTGAGTTGGATCGCAGCTGGAGGTGTTATCTGACAGCTGCTTGTCTCCACACACACTGGTGCTGCAGTGACCCTGAATTTCAGGGGTTAGAGCCTGCAGGGCGGTGAGTATGTTTACTCTGCTTCCCTCTCCAGGCGACGTTTCCTTGTTCTAGCAGTGCCACAGTGCCAATGGCATGGGAGCAGGATTATTGCATTATCAGCAGCTCTCACCAGAACATATTGTGTGAGATTCTTAATTATGTCATTTCTGTAATTCTACAGTCATAGTTTTGCCTTTTATTGTATCTCCTGATTTTTGGTTCGGATAGGAGCTGAAATACATTTTGCTGATGAAACAAAATGAGTTTTCCTACCTATTGGGGGGGGAAATCATCCTTCTTGGAGGTGATAGTGATCTGAACAGTTAGGATCTTGTGCTAGGATTTTGCATGTTGTTGTCTTTCTCTTGGCATGCTGTGCAGTTTCCTAGCTGCTCCAAGTCAAAGCATGAGGTCTACTGATTTTTTGGTCCTCTATTTCTGGCTTCCAGCTTTCTTTCTGGAGACTTTAATTTTGCCATCTCTTTCTGCTAAAGGCAAACGTCTTTTTTTTTTGGCTCTTGCCGTAGCTCAGTGCTGCTTGGCCACGGCTTCAGAATGCGCTGAGGAAAACTTGGCTTTCTGAAGAGACGGCTGGCTCTGCCAAGTTCATGGAGGCCACGGCAGAACTGGAAGACCATACAGATGAGGATTACTGTGAATACGGTTACTGTGCTAATGTCACTGATTCATAAAAAACTTTAAATATAAAACTGTATGCTGGCTTAACCATAAGAACTCATCTGTGTTTTTTTGGTTTTGTTTTTCCCCAACTAATCACTGAAAATCAGGTGTCTGTTGGCTCTTTGTAGAGTTTGACTGAACTGTTTTTGACTGAAGGCAGTGCTGAGTCCAGGGGATCACTCCTGATATGCTAACCTTGTTTAACCCAAATACTCCCTGGATTTCAGTCATTCAGCCCCTTTCGTGCTATTTTTCTGCTTTGCTTTTGTTCCCTTGCTCCATCCATCTCCATTTTCTGCCTCATCAGGGAGAAGCTATGGGTCACAACCAAAAGCCACCTGCCTACTGAAGCACTCTGTTTGGTGGGCTCTCTCTTTTTGCCTTCAGCTTCTACAAAGGTTTCAGTTCAGGGGCTGTGAGACTTGACCTGCATTTCCTTGCTGGAGTTGCCATGATCTTGGGTGAGTCTTCCAAGCCATTAATATCAAAGCGGCATCTTCTCTCACAGTGCAGTCTGAAGAGAAAAGAGGCCTTGGAGCCACTTTGGATGTCTGTACTTGCCGCTCCTTCAGTCACTGCACATATCTGGAACTGGTGTTGACTTCAGCAGGGAATATTAGTATTGCTGGACTTCAACTGAGATAATCTAATTTTTTAGGTTCCTAGCCAAGGCAGCTATTTCCAGTGCTCATTGCAACAGAGTGAAGTCACTAAGTATGTGATGCAATATATGAGATTTCCATTATTTAGCTTTACCTCTTGTCCTGTGTGCTGTGAAAAAGGGTGAAGGGGGGATGTGTAGTCAGGGGACAATGTTGTGTTCATCACTGCTGCCTTCTTGGAAAGCAAGAAGCTGTGTGAGGCTCCCACCAAGCAGAGGAGCTGGCAGGGATGAATGTGTGTGGGTACCCAACACTTGCATTGTTTTGTGCCTGCCGGGTGCTGCTAAGCAGTGGGTGAGTCCTGCAGCCCTGCTTAGTTACTGTGTGGAAGAAACAGGCAGCCGTTCTGTCAGCCTAACTACAGGATGGGGCCAGATATCCTCCCTGGCTGGAAAAGCAAAACTCTTCAGGTGTAGTTTGAGTGAAGGCTGTGAATACCCCAAGGCTTCCTCTCCAAGTGGCTTTGCAGTGTGTGGTAAGAAGATTGTGGGTGCAGGTAGCACTTGGTGACACCCCACTATCTGCTAAGAAGGCTCTTGTGAAAGCCTTGGCTTGTGCAGGTGTCTGCTGTTCCCTTCCATGCAGCTTTCTTGTCTTCTCACACTGTGTGCATCTTTCTGGACCTTCCTGCTGGGTACTCAATATTGTCGTAACAATTGAACGCCCTGAGAGACTCTCCATTAACAGGGTTGGAACAAGGAAGTCTTTGTTTAATATATATAACCTCTTGTTATCTCTAGAGCATCTTCTGTTCGTTGTAGTGAAGTTTGAGTGTACCTTGCCTTCATCGATTGTGGGGTTGGGAGTGTGTTGCATCTCCGTGCACTTATACTGGACAGAATGTTTTAGCCTGTCCACTGGCCTCCCCACCAGTTTATAGCATTGACTTGCCTCTGGCTTCTCTTCTATAAATAAATAATTCTGATGGATCATGCTAATGCTCCCTGCGATGGGGTTTCGGTATGGAGCACCCCAATGGTGCAGGGCCTGTGGTGGAGAGGGGCTTCCATGGAGCAGCTGGGCTGTGTGGGGCAGAGGCTAGCTGAGCTTGCGAGCCCTCGCCCTGGAAGGGGCTGCTGCTCTCTGGGGTTTTTGCATGGGTGGCAGCATTTTTCCTTCCCTTTGTGCTCCTTGTAAGGCATGGCGTGGGGCTCTATCTGTTGGTTTTTGAAGGCTTCCAGCTCTTATTCATCATGTCATTTTTGGGATAGTTTTAAGGACAATCTTGGAGTAAGCTGATGCATCTTTAAAGATGTTTGCAATATGTTGAAGCAAGCAATATAAAATCTCTCTCATGCTCGTTAATGCTGCTCACTGACAATTGTGACCTGTGAGAGTCTTTCCAGCCCACAGGTTCCTTTGCTGGGTTTCTGCAGTGCCGGGGAGGCGGTGGGAGCGAGCAGCCAGATCCTGTGTCCTTTTGCAGCTCCACCCCCCCCCCCCCCCCCAACCTTTTGCATTGCGTATTTCTCTGGTTTTTATCTTCACTGCTTCTGTTGTGCCTCATTCATAAACATACCATCCTTGCTCTTAATTAGGTATATTAATTCTATATTTATAGGTCATTTGAGTCTTACTTAGATGTTTAAGATCACTTCATAATACTTAACAGATTTTGAATAAAGAAAATGTATTTAAAGACCATGCATTTCTTTTTCCTCTTGGTCTAGGATTTATTTTTGCTTGCACATGCAGGCCCCTCTTTCTCTGACCTCTCGTGTTCTATTCAGTATTATGTTGCAGTCTGAAATGTCATATATTAGGGCCATATGCTATGGTGTCAACGGGACATAGGCGATATTTTACAGATTAAATGGAGAAGAGACTGGCCACATGAGGACCTGCTGGCTTAGGGGCCCAGCCCATCTCATTGATTTAACTGAGGAAAATGGATTATCAAGACTTCTGAAATTGCACTTTCAATGGAAATTCTCTGTTGTATCTGCCTACCTTCCTTCCTCTTCTCCTCCCATCCCTCCCAATTTGGATCTGAATCTGTTGTGCCTTTTGGCCCTCTGAGGTTAGACCTCCATCCTCTGTGAACGCTTCTTTGGGCTGCTCCTGCCCTGAATCCCTGCATCCAAACCTCCAGCCCCGAAGTCCATGCCTGTCTCCAGCCCCACAAGGAATAAACTCCTTAATCATATGCTTTAGCAAAACCCAACCCTTCCAGCCTGCTTGACCTTACCTCTGTGGTGACTTCCAGCAGGGACTTGGAACAATAGCTCAGCCACGTGCTCTCCCGTGGGCAGAGCCCTGCCGCAGCCTCGGTGCTCTCTGCCCACCTTTGTCCTGCAGCCGGCCAGAGGTTTCCTCTTCTGTACCTCATGCATGTGTCAAAGGAAAGCACGCTCCTCCTGCAGCAGTCCTGGTTTCTTATTGTGTATGTACAGAGGAAACTTATGGGATCAAATTATATTTCTCCTAAATTTGAACTCCTTGGACTTTAGATTCCAAACTGTAACCCTGAGACAGGAGCAAAACTCACGCAAGCTCTGTTCTGAGCGTGGTTCTCGCATCCCCTGAATAAGAAGGGATGGGTTTGTGGCTTGGTGGTTTCAATGTGAATCACCCCTACCTAATCTGCTGCTTAAAATTCTTGTTTGAAAAGCCCAGAAACTGTGTGAGGAAAAAAAAAACCCTTGATGTCTGAGTTCCCACAGTTTTACTGGCAGAATGTCAACATTGTATTTTATGCAGTGTACATGCTGCTAAGGTACTGAGATAAGCAAAACCTCTGTGATTTCCCTGCCTAGCAGCTCTCTGATGCTCTTGATTTTGTAAATCTCTTTATTCTCTAATATGTGATTGGAAAAGGCCACCTCGCTGATGAGAAGCCACAGCAGAAAACAACAATAATGTGTGCTTACTGTCCAGCTTTGTATCTAAAGCTCTTTTGTGCTTGGATTTAAAAAAAAGCTGCTTTTATTATTTTTGTGAGTTTTATCTCTTCAGCTGGTCTGGAGACAGTGTATTAGTCAGATGTGTGGGTAGTAAATTACCCATGATGTCAAACTCTGTGTTGTTAATTAAAAATACATGCTTTTGACATATTAAGCATCCATTAAGAGCACCATCCTTTGTCTGGAGAGGCACTGTGCATTGCACTTTAGAAATGGGATGAGCTGACACGACACGAGGGCTAGCTTGCAGAAAGCAAGACTGGGCAGATTAAATGTAAAGGATGGAACTGTTGCTTTGGATTATGCGTTTGCTTTTGCTTATCTCCCAAGGAAAAGATCTCGAGGGCTTAGCTGGCTGGCTGGGTGAGAACTAGCAGGTGAAGTACTGCCATTTTTTCACTGACGGGTAAAATTGCTTTTCTGACTTGATCAGCATAGTGCAGCATGGTGTCTGTTGGTTAGTGTATCCTTATAGCTGGTGGGTTTTCAGGGTGATGAGAAACTGTGTTTTTCAAACTTCATGTGACACACTGCTAAAACAAGCAATATTTATTTTCCCACAGGCTATATTTTCAGAGATCCATTTGAATGGAGACTTGCAGTGCTGCACTGTTTCCTTAGAACTGCAAGTTAGGTTTCATTTATATTTATTCAAGAGGCAGGTATTAAGCATACCTTAATTCAAGCAAAATATTTCGAGCTGTTATTCCTTAACACCAAAAGAGAAGTGATAACAATGTCCTTGGCCTTGGTTCAGGACTGCAGCGTGCACCTGAAAGCATCGGTTGCGATGGGTGGTTGGTGCCTGAACCAGAGGGATCCACGTCCTGGGAAAGGTATCTCTCCGCTTTCCACGCGGATTTCAAAGTGTTTAGTTTCCTTCCTTGCTGGAAGTGCCACAGTTGTGGTTCAGGGCCCCCAGCAGCAGGGTTTGGTGCTGGGCCCCCACTCCCTGCACCCTCCCTAGCAGGGGGCACGTCCCCAGGATGTGCTCTTGGGGGCTGGATTGACTGGGACATCTGGGCTGGGCACAGCTTATAACGGAGGTGTGCTTTTATTTACTTACTTCTCAGAGAAAAATCATGAAGTACAAAGAAGTGTTTTTTTGTTGTTTTAACAAAAGACAGACTGAATTGTAATTACCCAGGAAAAGGGTTGTCTTGTTTCCCATCAATCAAATGTGAGCACAAATGAAAGGGGCTTCTCTGTTCCAAGCAGTTATACCAAGGAAAATGGTAAAACTGTGAAAGAAAGAATGCTACTAGGAGGCTGTTGCTCTGCTATATACAGCTGCCTTTTCCTGGGATTATTATGGGCAACCATAGGTTTCTTTGATTTTTGAAACAGCATAGAAAATAGACAAAAAATTTATTAATATGGGTAAATTTGAGTCACCTGTGGCACTTCCTTTAAAACTGGTGTTAGTTTGAATGGGAAGTTGCTGAGTCCTGGGTCTTTTTCAGCCCGTGAGGTAGTGCACATAGAGCTTTACATTGGTATGCAGGAAGGAGCTGCTGGTCTGCCTTCGTGACAGTCTATTTAAATCCCGCAAGAGGAGCCTCCTGAAACAAGGTTATGCTCTTCGTTTGCCATTCAAGTATTGAGAAATTGTATCTGCCGCCTCCAAAAAGGAAACAGAAACCCCACCATGTTTTGAGTTTGCTCATAATGATTCTGAACAACATTTGTGGTTTAATTTTGATACTGCATTTAAATTGATGTGTTAATAAAATATGAAGACTTAATCCTTTTTGAATTAAATCAGTTACACATTATGATTATCCACTAAAACTATGCAATGCTGTATAGATATGGCCATTGTGTTTTATAGTTCATACTTAATGTACTCAGAGTGAATTTTGGGAAGAAATGCTTTTTGAATTGCAAAACTTTGCATTACTTGAATGGACGTACTTGTATGTGGGAGCTCTGAAAATTTAGTTGCATCCCTCATTACGCATGTTAGAATTAGATGGAAGATATTTCTGTAGTTTCAAAGATAATACTAGCACTGTTCGGGGTCAGTGATATTGGCAGTGGTAGGTTGAATGTGGTGACGTGCTGGATGTGGGGATGCCTGATGTATCGTGTCATAGTCCCAGATTTTAGAGAGAGTTCTCAAAAATAGCATTAAAGTAGGGCAGCTTGTTGCCATCTCCTTCCCTGCCCATCCTTCTCTTCCCAGCTTTGCTTTCCTCTCGTACAGGCGGGTGCTGCTGTAGTCCTGGTCCCGCTGTGATGTGAGAAGTAGCCTCGTACCCGAGCAGGCATTGCGAGAGATTTTGGGCAGTTTGTGCGTGCTGGTCAGGGGATGGGCACGGCGATCCTTGCTTTGGAGAGCAAGGGCAGCCCCGGGCTCCTTGGAGAGATGCTCTAACAGCCCGGGAGGCCGAGAGCAGGTATAGCAATGTCCTGCTGTCTCCTCACTGCCTGTAGCCAGATTAAGAAATCTTTGGTTTTTCTCTAGACCTTTCTATAACTTTCAGTAATATCCACTGCATTCACTGACGCCTCTTGCCTGAGGAATCCCTAGAGAAACAGTCTTTGGTAAAATGTCCTGTGCAGGGAATGTTTCCTTGTTTGTTGTGGAGGAGCACAAAACTCTTTTATAGTATTTGGGATTTCTCTGCAATTTAAAGGCACAGGTTCCTTGCTGCTCTGAATCATTTACTTAATCTCCCTAGAAAGATTTGGGTAGTTGGAGCCAGAAGACTTGGTTCTCAAGTGGTCTGCAGTGTCTCAAAGCTCACTGCAAAGGTTGAAGCCGGGGATGCTGCCCCCTTCCCTGCGCTGCAGTGAAATATTTCCTGTAGCGCTTGTGCAGAAAGGCTGCACAGGGACGTCCTGCGTGGTTGCCTGTCCCTGCGTTTTGTGTGAACAATCCATTACTGTGTGGCTGTAAATGCATAAACCTGTGCGCGGTGTGAACTGAAATGGTCTCTGAGGTCTGTGTAGAAGGGCCAGGTATGAAAGCCTGGTCGTACAAATACCACAACTCCTGAAAGAAACGGGTACTGGGTGCCAGAATGATGTGACACTTTTATTAGACAGAATTTAAGAAAGGAAGTGAGAACAATATTAAACTTATCAATGCACTGGAGGAATAAGAGCCCAAGAAAAAAAAAAGATGGCACTTGGCTGTGGCGTTGGACAACAGTGAGAGTGAGCAATGCCTGATAAGGCGGACAGCTCTGAAGTGCAATTCCGGTCTGAAAAATTGCCTTGTGATAGCGACGGAGTGAGGTTTGAGGTGGCGTATATCAGTGGTTTTCAGCATAAACGTTTTTCTAACTGCCGTCCCTGGTAATGCAGCCTGAACTCTCAGAGCAAGCTCCAGTTCAAGCCCTTAATAAAACCTGTGGCACCTCTTAATGTCAGCAGTGGTGGCTTAGTGGTGACCTCTGGGGTAGAGCAGACCTCCTTTCAGTCTGGGCTATGTGAAAACCACAGTTTGTGGAAATAAAACTAAGTAAAAACTTATTTTTGTCACTGATGTCAGCAGATAGTGCTTTGAATGTGTGCAGGGAGCAGACCTGCTGAGTGAAGTAGAGCCTTTTTACAAAATTGCTTTTCAGAGCAAAAATGTATGTTTTGAGGAGATGTAGGAATTCCATGAAGATCCAAACTTCAGTGTGTGATTCAACTAGAAGAAAATATTCAGTAAAAAGATAGATATATGGATACGAAATGTAGTGGGGCTCCTATAGTTGATTTCAGAGTGTAATGAGTGAGGAGTGAGATGCTGATAAGGGAATGTGACATGTTGGAGGCCGCAGCCGTAAGCCACTTCAGACACTTGTGCCAGCACAGTAAAATGAAGCTGTAAAGCATTTGAGTGAGTGGACTGCAGGGTCATACGGATTGAAATGGGCCGGTTACGTGTTCAGTAGCAGAAAAGAATTTCAGAACAGATTCAGATAAAAGAAGACGAAGGGGAATAGTATCAGAGGGCTCCCCAAATCCAGTGTGTTAATAGAAATGCAATAACATTTAAGCTCTCTGGAAGGAGCGCAGAGCAGTTGATGGGGCTGGCTGGTGTTTGATAGGGCAGGTAGCTGCTGTGTCTTGTACTTGGGGATTTTGTTGAGCCTGGGGTTGCGTGCTGCAGAGTACTTGGCAGTGCTGGCTTGGGGCTCTCCCAGCCCTTCCCTGCTTGTTCCTGTGTTCCCCTGGCCTTGAACCAGCTGGCACAATGGTTTGTGCAGCTGTTCTGTGGGGCAGCAGATGGATTCAAAACCCAAACAACACCCTCCTTCCTACCCCCCAAAGAAACCAAA
This sequence comes from Grus americana, assembly GCF_028858705.1. Lineage (NCBI taxonomy): Eukaryota > Metazoa > Chordata > Aves > Gruiformes > Gruidae > Grus > Grus americana. The sequence continues at coordinate 34,837,863 of NC_072859.1, forward strand.
ATCCCAAAATGCCAGGAGGAGGCCAGTTCCGGGAGGTCCCCTGAGAGGAGCTCCCTGGCAAGCTGGTGGGTCAGGAGGTGGTAGCAGGAGAAGCTGTGGAGGTCTGCTGCGGTGAGAAGAAAAACAGAGCTCAAGGTGTAGGGGTGAAACTGCAGCATTCCAGGGAAAGCAGCATGGGGAACGGAGAAGGAAAGTAGGTGCCAGCGCTTGCAGCATCAGCGTGGCTGTGCTGCGAGGCAGGGTTGCTTAGCAATGAGACGAGGCCTGCACAGAGCAGCAGCATAAATAATGTTCTCATAGCGACAGCCTTAAAAACTTCCCTTCTTTCATATGCTTTAGCTTCATCTGAAGGTAGCACGTTGCTCTTGAAATTTGAGGGCCACCCTGAAGGACTCAGTGTTGTTCAATGCAGCAGAGTTCAGCTGGTGTGACCCTCTGGCAGGGCGTCCGTGGGGGGATTCTGCCCCCAGTGCCTCCCCAAACAGCCCTGCGCTCACGCCCCAACCCCGGGGGCTTGCACCCGTCGTGGGGCTGCTTTCTGGAGGGAGCTTCTCTTAAACTGAGCTTCTCTTGAGGTGCCAGTGGGCACCTGAGCTTCCCTGCAAGTGCCCATTTCTGTCTCTTTCAGGTTTTTGGTCTTTCTGTTTCTCTGGTGGCTGCAGTTTGATTTCTGCATTTTTCACTGAATACATCTCAGACATCAGCAGCACCCATTTGAAGTGTCCTTTAAATATCTGTGTGATGAAAAGCCTGTGCCTGAATGCTTGTATGCTATGGCATTTTTGTGGAGTTTGGGAGCACCTGAAATTGGGGCTATTTAGGAATACCAATATCCCTTCTGGCTTAACAGCCCATTTATCTGACGTATTTGCAACAGAGGCTGTATGAGTTGTGTTTAGGTAAATTGCCATTTTGTAAGCTGCTCCGTTTATGTTATTCAGATGTTGTAAGTGTGGAACTGCAAGCTTTGTTGTCTTCTGTCGTAGTGGAGATCGTAATGGTCCCCCAGTGTCCTCTGAGCTGTAGAGAATCTAATTAAAGGAAAAATACTTTGCCGTGCGCATGCAAGATTCACGGCAGAACCGCTTAATTTCTTTAGCATTTGGTTTTTTCTTTCCTGATGCTTGCCGTAGCCTGTGCCCCCCTGGGAAACCCTTTCCCCCCGTCCTGGGGACGGGGTGCAGGCAGGGCAGGGCCGCTGCCTTCCCTGTGCAGGGCGGTCTGCAAGGCAGAGAGCCTCCGAGCAAAGAGCTGCTGCTCTTTCCATACCTAATCCCGATTAACTTCCTTGGGAGTGTTTCTTTGTTATGTGTGCTGCGGTGTAATATTTGGAAAGATGTAATTAAAAAAAAAATCTCAACTGATAATGTTCTTAAAGTGTATTATCCACAGTGCCGCCCTCTCCCAGAGATGATCAGGGCGATAGGGTGTTATCTGTGGCTGCCCTGGGCTCGTAGCCGGGGGGATCACCCATGTGATGGTTCACTCTCTTGGCCTCAGCCCCTAACAGCCCTCGCCCCAATGCTGTCCCATTGCAAAACCAGCTAATGGCAAAATAGCTGCTGCAGGAGGATTTTGCTGGTAATTGCATTGTAAGTCTGTGTAGGTCTGGAAAAGGAGAAAAAAATAATAATTATGTAAATTCCCCCCAAACCTCAGTAAAAAGGAAAGCCCAGAGGCGGTGGAGCAGGGGCTCAGAACGAGCCAGGGGAAGAGTTTTTTTCACTGAATGTGGGCTGAGCCTGTGGGTAATGATGTGCGCAGGGAAAAAAAGCTGTAAATTCAAAACACTCTCAAAGCCGTCTCTGCCCAGTGGCCCTCCCTGGCTGGAGCAGCACCCCGCTGGCTAGTGGCAAGGAGCAAGCGTGAGACAAACGGGTTTTGGTGTATAAACCTGTCTCAAGTACATTGTTCAGGTATAATCAGTGTCTCCACAGAATATGTTGCACACACATCAGATACACTCGTTATTCGCTGAGAGTATTGGCAACTTGGCTGCAGATTGTGCCACGTGCCCAGAAAGTCTTCCTCCCAGGTTTTCAGTGGAGGACCAAGTCTTCTGCAGAGCCTGTGGCTTCCCTCTCCCAGTAAAACAGCTAGCCTGTCCTGGGAAGAGGTCTGGTAGGGGTGGTGTCTGAGAAACACTGCCTATGTCAGTGGGAAGAGGTGGGTCAGGACAGCTCAATGTTCTCCACTCCTGATGAGGAAACTGTAGATGGGGGTGGTAGCCACTAGCTGCCCCTTTCCAAGGGGGTGTCATTGCTTTCACTGCAATCACGTGCCACGGTCAGGGCCTTTCTAGCACAAATCTGTGTCTTTACGTTGGGGTGTCTGGAGCGTGGCATTCACTGGCCACCGCTGGGATGTAAGTAATGAAGACCTGCTGCCTGTGCAGGTGTTGTTATTGCACTGGTGGAGGAAAAAGGCTTATCTCTGCAGTTGGGGCTGCTGCTGATTGCCAGCACCCTTCATGGCGTGTGGTTTGTCCAGCCTTGCAATAGGTCTTGCTGGGATTACTTTGTCCTGTACCAATTAACAGCAACAAAAATCTTTGCTAGCAGTAAACATGGCAGTGGAGCAGGATCAGTGCCAGCTTTGCTAGAGGTTTCTGGACGCCCCTTCCATGTCCCTGCTCGTGAGGTTGCTGTCATCCAGAAACAGCAGCAAACTCTGCGGCTTGTGTGTCTCCTGATGGAAGGCAGGGACTGGATTCCTGACCAGGGTAGAACAGGTGGAGCAATTACTTTTGTAGTCTATTTTTAATAGAATTATTTTTATTATAAATGTAAGTCCTTAAAACATGGAAAATTAATAAGGCAGAAACATAAAGACATACTATAGCTGTAAATAAAAACATATATATTTTAAAACTATTGTTTATTAGTACATATTGGTCTGAACCTATCTTTGAGGCTAACTTGGATTTGTTTGACATGAGTCCATGCCCAAATAAACCTTTGCTGGGAGAGCGCCTTCTGCACCATTGGAAGTGGCATATCTGTTCTCGGGTGTTTGTAGTTCTGCTGCTTTATTTTGTGCATACATTCTGCCTGGTGGAGATTTCCTGGGGTTGTCACCAAATATGGGATAATAAACTCTCCAATACTCCGTTTTTAGTATTAGAAAGCAGGCATTCTTTATTACAGCACCGGATGCACGGGGGATAGCTCTGCCTATTGTGCATACCCTAAACCAAAAGTTCATCCTTTATATACCTTAAAGACATGAATATTCATACGTTTTCCAAGAAGTCTCTGCCTCTCCACCTATCCACTACATTTACATAATGCTGGTGTTGCAAAACTACACTACGCGTGCGCAGGGGTCTCGGGTGGTCATCGGTGGTCGTTTGGGGAGTTAGCCCCCCACTCCTTTGTCCCTTTTATGGTCTTGAGGACAACTTCTACTTGGAAGTTTCCCAACTCTGTTGTCCGGCCAAGCTGTTCTTCCTTATCAACCCTGTTTGGGCAATCCTGCCAGGATGTTTCTGTTCTCAAGGTTAGGATATCTTCTCCGTACACATTAATGACTCATAGGCCTTGTTAAATTCAAAGCTAATCATTGTTCAGTAAAAGAATTTCTCAACAGGGTCAGGCAATTTTCTGTTCTTGAGTTCTGTAAACAGCTTGCTGGGCAATTTTGCCTTTGTTGTTTTTTTGGGGGGTTTTTTGAAGAATGGTTTGCTATGTCTAGATATTTCTTTATTTTAGGTATTTTCTGATCGCTAACATTCATTAGTGTGCGGGGATTAATTTTCTGTGTTTCCTTTAACTGACATACCACAAATGAACTTTGTTCTGTATTGCCAAAATCCTGTGAAACTGTTTAGGTGAAACAATGGAAAGAATACATTCACGCAGATGCAGAGCACCCAGCAAGTGCCGTGTTTTGGCCGGTCTCTCTAGCACATCTGTATCTCTTGGCACTCGGGGAGGAGGTGGAAGGATGGACTCCTAACTGAAAAATTAAATGGCTTGTATAGCCTTCATTGTGTAGACTGATCTGTATTCACTGAAAATGGGATGCTGTTTTGTATTACTAGCTGGATGAGGTGTTAAATCTTGATCTTTTTTGCATGAAAATGTCCATGACATTTTTGCTTGATTCAGGGTAGTAAAAAAAAAATAAATTTGAATTAAGTTCGAACTTGTGGTTTAAACTGCAAGAGCTGGATTTCATAGCTAATTAGGATTATTATTACTGATAAATGAACAGTGTAGAAGCATAACTGTGGATTGAGTAAGAGGAGTGATATGTTTGTTTGTGTAAATGAGGCTGATACTGCAACGTGATTAATAACTACAGCTCAGCCCAATTTAATAGCTGATCGTTAAGGTCTGTGGTGCCACAGAGCAATGCCATGGGACTGCAGTATTTTCTCATACCATGACCTGATTCAGCCACAAAATATTCAGAAGAATTTCAGTCATAGCGAATGCTTGTCTTTAACGTGTGGCTTGTGAGGTGCCTACAGAGAGATCTTGAGATGCCTTGTTGGAAAGCCTGTTGGTACCTACCTGTCGTGATGGCTGTTGCGGATGTGAGAACTATAGGTCATGGCTTGGGACATCTCTTGATCTCTAGAGACGTGGCTATCTGTATCTGTACCAGTAGAACCAGCATTGTATAGATTAAAAAGTTCCTCTCTCATTGTAGGATGCTCTGCTGCACGGTTTGCAGTTTGGGAGAGCCCGCACTCTGCCACCCTGTCCCCTGGGGATGGGGACACAGCCGCGCTCTCCCTGCATCAGCCCAGGCATCTTGGACTTGCTTTGGGTCTCAGTGCTAGTAAAACACATGTGGTGGGTAATTACAGGGAAACAAAGAGCCAGAGTGAGGTTGACTCTGGGAAGAACTCTGCCACACACAGGGTTTTAAAATGAGCTAAATTTAAGAATGAAGTGTGAAGCTAAACTTCTGCTCATGTGGTGCTTTGAAGATATGTTAAGCCCTGAGTAGTACTATGTCTCCAGAAAATGGATTTGGATATTTCCTTTCTGTAAGCAGAACGCTCTCTGCAATTCAGTTTTCTGCTGTATAGTATATATCTTCCCTAATTCCTTTCCTTACAAGATGGCACTATTTTTAAATGAGGCTTTTATTTTCCCAATTAACCATGTAATCATGGCTTTTCTGTTTCTCAGTTTTGTTGATACATTTGAAGGCATCTCATTCAAGTTTTGTTTCTGCCCTGGCTTTCCTACAGCTTCCAGAATTACAGCCATTTCACAGCTGATATGAAGTTTCACTGCTGAAGACTTCTTTTTTGAAAATAAATCAGTTAAAATTTACCTGTGCAGCATTTGTATGGAAGGTAGTTGGCATGTCTCATAGCTTCAGAGCAGCTCCTGGTTGGGTTGACTGGCAGGAATATTATCCTTGGAATAAAATGAGCGTTCATAAATTCTCCTCCTTTCTTCCTGCTGGTCTAGAAGCTGCCCAGAGAGCTTTCCATGTTAGCTATGGGTTTGCTGCAGACAAGCAGCAGCTCATCTCTCAACTTTTCCATTTACTCAGCAGTTATCCCAACCGCATGGTGATCCAGGGAAAATCTTCTCAACACCAGTATCACTTCCCCACAAGACCATCTAACTAGCCCATGCCTTTTTATACTGAACACTACTTACAACAAGTAGCTCGTTTTACAATGGAAAAAGGAGATCCCCAAAGGAGAGAAGACAGAGCAATATCCTTAAAGCCCCAGAAGTGTTGTGTAGGTGCATGGACTTTAGGTGATTAAAAGGAAGGAGAAGATGTCAGAGCAGAAAGATGCTGTAAAAGCGGAGTTTAGGAACAGCATGAGACAGTTGATTACAAGCTGGTGTGCCTTGTGCCATTGCTGGAGAGATCTTGTATGGGTGTCTGGAGGGTGCTGTGAGGAAAAGGAGATTTTTGCATATTAAGGAGTTTGCTACAGGGAGAACTGATCTTCCTTTGGGAAAACTTAAGGCGGCTATTAATAGAACTCTTTTTTTTTTGTCCTGCAGTTTGGTATTAATTTCTAACAACTGTAGAGTGCTTTGTAAAAATCGTTTTGAAAAATTTGACTGCATTCTTGACCTATCCTTTCTGCTGCTTTATTGTGCTGCTAGTTGTGAATAACGTACGTGACAAAGGCTGCTAAAATAAGAATGAAGTTTATTCATAAACTTCATAACTTTGCTGTGAGCAATATTTTTCTTCCTAACTGAAATTATCACTTGTCTGAGCATCCCTGTTTTCATGTTTGTAATAAATCACTCCACAGATAGTGATATTAGGGCAGTGCTAAGAGCGCTTAGCCCAGAGCTGTGGCTCGGGTGCTGGCGAGTCAGGCGGCAAGCGCTGGCTTTGGGAAGGCTGCCAACAGAGAGGCACCCTGCTGAGAAACGTCTCGAATCAATCAAACCATAAAAGAATCTCCTCTTTAACAAAAAGGAGTATAAAGGCATGAAATGGGTTGGTTTTCCCTCCCTGCTTTTAATGGTGTTCTCCTGCCTACTGTACCTACCTCCCTTGCCTTCAGGAAGACTGCTTCCCCTTGCTCACCCAGTTCATCGGCAAAGAACCTCCCTTTCTCTGAGCACTCAGTAGCTGTTAAGATGTCCCACTCCAGGTGTGCTGGGGCAAGCAGGCTCCTGCCTGTCTGGGTATGGCTTGTTTCATGTCTCCTTTCATGCCCTGAGGAGCGGGGCTCTCTCCCATCCTCCATCAGCCTGGCCACCAGCATTGCCTTGAGAAAAAGCCAACTGGCTTTTGGAAACACCAGTTAGGTAGCGATTGTTAAGTGATGCTTACTCTACCTATACTTGCAGATAACTAGTTGTCTTCATGAATCATATGTGTGTTCTACTCAGAAATGACTGGAAGTGTCTGGTGCCTTCTGAGGAAAAGGTGTGTTTGAAACAGAACCCAAAATCATGAGATGCGGGAACTACTGCAGATCGTGCACAGCATCCCCCAGAGGATACAGAATGCAATCTGTTTCTTCAGATTTTTTATTTATTTTTTTTTATATATATATATGTCTGTCATCAAGTATAGTGGCTACTTCTGCTTTTGAAATTCAGCGGGAGCTGGGCTGACACTACAGATGGGATAACCTGCGGCTGTTTGGGGAAGGTTTTCCTTGCCCAGTTAGTGCATTGGGTGGAGTCCCAGCAGTGACGTTGAATGTGTTGTAGTATAAAGTACATGTGCCTTGGAGAGACAGAGAAAATGCTCTTAAAAAGTAGGTATCATGAGACATTTTTGTTGGCTTATGTTAATAAAGGCATTAGCCTAACAGAGAACGTTTCAATAAACAGAATTGGGACAGCATTTTAAGATCAGATGTTGGCAGAACAGAGTTTGGGAAGGGTGGTGGTGAGAGTCCTTGCTGGCGGTACCGGGTGGCATTAACTGTGGACAGTTTTGGCCCACCTTGGCTTGCTGGGGCGGGGGGGGGGGCACTTAGTGCCATCCTCTCCTCTGGACCTGGGTTGGTCAGAGTGACATCCCAGCAGCAGAGTGATGCAACGCTGCCCTGTTATGTCTGGGGGGCTGGTCTGCCTATGGCGGGAAGGGGCTGTTTTCTGTTTCCTTGCTGATGGATCCTTGGCATTTTATTTGAGAAGAAATTGGATTTTTGTTCTCCCTTAGGCAGGAATGGATGTACATCTGGAGGAGAAGTTTATGAAAGTTTCTGTATCTTAAATTTCAAATACCAAACACAACAAACAGCTCGCAGACGCTGTGATGCTCTTGTTCAGATGTGGTGAAATCAGCCCCCACACAAGGACTGGCGAAGATGCTGGGTGGAGTCAAATAGTGCAAAACGTCATCTGCGGGATGGCATTGCTTCTCAGGTCCTGGGCAAATGCTCACGGACAGCACAGGCGGGTGAGAGCTGCTCTGTGCACTGTAACAACATGGAAACAAAAACCGGTAACACTTGTTGAACAAGGTGTTCACCAGCATCTGGTCCTCAGCACAGTTTGTCACCACTGCTTGGCAGTGCGTTGGGGAGGAGCTTGGAGGACCAAAAATAGTATGAATTCAGAAAGACATGTTTTAAAATTACAGAGCAGCTAGGCAACAAAAAGTACGCAGTCCATACTAGGCTTCAGCTGTTTGTTTGATGCTTCAGCCAAAACCAGCTTCGTTAGTCAAAATGAAATACTGTAGGCGGTTAATCCTAAACCCACCAGGGATCCTGAGCAAAATGGCAGCACGAGGCAGACACAGCAGTGTGGGAGCATCTGTTGCCATGCCAACCTCTTAATTTAAATCTATTGCAGAGCAGATGCTATCGCATCATAAATATAGGTTTACCTTGTAGTAACGATGCTGTTCTAGACATTAAGCTTGCTCATGTGTAAGAAAGCTTGGGACCTGAAGTATGCAGAATAAATCCAAGTACTGTGATTAGCTGTATTTATCTTTCATGAAATGAGAATAAGGCTTCCTTGGACTTATAGCTTTGCATGAAAAATAGTGAGTTTCAGGTTTTTTGTAGAACATCCTTTTGCACATTGCTCACCTGGGTGCACCCCATTCCCACAGCAGTGTGGTCTGCGCCACCCATCTCCGCTGCCTGTCGCTCTGGCACTCAGCTCCTTGGTAGCATCAATTGCTTTTTTTTTGTTTGCAAGATTTTTCTGTAAGTCAAGCTGACAGCCTGTGTATGATGGATATTTGCGAGTTAGAGCTGCAAATAGACAACCTGACGGTGTGAGAGGTAGGGCGTGGGAAAGGCTCAGAGCCCCTGCCAGCAGGGGTTTGGTTAGCTCCAGACACGTTCTGGGAAACCACTGTTTATTATTCTGACTTCAGTTTTATTGTTTCTCATCCTGAGATGGCATTTTGGATGTGAAAAGACATAGGGACACATTTTCAATTTAAATTAATAAAAAAAAATAAAATTCTTTGTCTTGAAAGGAATGACAATGACTGGAAGGTCTGTGAAGGCTGGTTGCTAATTAAAGGTTGAACCTGTGGTTGAAGCTCTGACATGTGTGGTTGGTCCCACTGAGGAGCTGCTCAGAGGAGAGCATGGCACCTGCCCAGCCTAGGGGTTACAGAACGCAGCTGTAACTTGCTAGATGGATTAATTGAGCTCTACAGGTTTTCTTTCCTCCTTCCTTATCCCTGGTAGCATTAGGCTGGTCACCACATCCTCCAGGGTCATGAAATGGTCAGCAGGGCACCTCCTCCATTTAATCATAGCTGTTCTGAATCTTTCTGCTTTGCCTTTTCTGATGGGGTTGGGAAAAGACATCCGTCACACCAGCAGCTCCATTGCCAAACCCCTGCCTTTGGAAGAGTTTTTCAGCTCCTTCTAGGAAGTGTATAGGGGTATGGATTTATACCATGTCCTTGCTACTGCAGTTCAATTTATCTAATTCACAGAAACTGCTTATGTTTACCAGTTTTACATCAGTATTCTCAGGTAATAATGTGGGGTTTTTCCTGTTGTATGTGCAAAAACTTAGACTGTTATGTGGGTACTTGTTGTACTCAGTGCCTTGCCTTTTCTGCTAATGTGCATTTTCCTTCTTGTAGTGAAGCGAGCAGCTCACACCTCGCAGGCAGAGGGCTTTCCACTGCAGGGCTGCATCCATCAGGAATGGAGCTGCTGTAGTTCTTACCAGGTAATGCAGGATTATCTTTGTAGAAGCTGTATTAAACTTAGCAAGAAGAGTTTAACTGTTGCATCTATTTTTCTAAAGAGGACAAAGCAGAGATGCACAGAAACTTCATGCCCCAGAGGCAAACTGGTGCTTCTAATTTCTGCAGTATGGGCAATGGGTAGAGGGTCGCTGAGTGCATCAGGTTAACTGGTGCGAGCCGTAATTGGAACTGGTATAGAAAATTGCGGTAGATGTGTGTTTTGGCAGTCTATATACAGAAGGCACTCTGTAGTGAATAATATGCTTGCTGTGCTTGAAACAATCTGAAGGATGGATATATCTTGCTTGAAGCATTGTTTTCACGTGTATCCCAAATATAACTAGGAAAACATTTTGGAGTTGCTGTGTGCTTGTGGTAGAACAAGTGCTCGAGCAATGAGTTGTCTGAAGTGAGAAATGAATAGAGGCTTCACCCTAAAATTGAGGCTGTATCGCAAACGCTGGCGTCTTGCCCACATTTCTTCCCCAGCAGTGGTCCCATGGCCCCTGAGAGCAAATCCTGCTGTGCTTGCCTCCATACTGCGGTGCCAGTGGGGCATTGTCAGGTTTTAAAATAATATATACATGCTTTGCATAAAGCATATGAAAAGCATTGAAGACACTAATTGCAGGACCATAAATAACTTCCTAAATGGGATTCTCACAGGGATGCTTGGGGGGGGCGGGGTGGAAAGGCCAAATCCTTTTGCAGGAACGATGCAATAAACCCTATATTTGTGAATTTTTCTGCCAGTGAATTCAAGGGCAAGAACTGTCCATGGAAAATGAACAAGTTTAGCTGAATTAGTGAATACTGTAAAGCATTTTAACTTTTTCCTCTTTATTTCCATTTTGTGCTTGTGTGAGAAGTATGAGTATCAACGACTTCAGTTAGCTGAAAATTAGTTCCTAAATTCCCTTTTCTGATTTTAGTTTGAGTTGATACCCACATGTCGTCCTTTATACCAGTCTGGTTGGTCCGTATGCGTCTTAACAAGCTGCTGTTATGCCCCCATATAAATATGGTACTCTTCTTTGATTTGCTTTTGCAGTCCACAGATGGAGTCATGCATAAAAATATTGTGAAAGAATGTTGCCCAACTGCAACAATGATATTTGGATAAGGTCTAAAAGGTCGTATTTAGGAAAAGCTAATGAAAGTGTCAATTTTTACCACACACAGTGTGTGAGAAGCAGTATGGCTTCTGAGATGGGGCATGCGGCATGGCTGTGCTCTGGGAATGCTCTGTCACAATCCAGCATTTCTTCAGAAGTTCTCTAGTAGTAATTAATTATTAATAATCTGCAAACAATATATGTCCTGGAAGCCCAGAGCCCTTCCCACAGACCCTGTCTCACTGGCGGGTATTGGAAATCAACCATTTTAGCCAGAGATGTGCTGTTTTGTCAGGAAGTTTGTCCGTCACTGCGAGATGTTCCAGATTTTTGGGGTTGCTGGTATTTATAATTTTCAAAAATACAGCTTTTATTGATTATTAAAGCACCAAAAGGTATTCTTTAAGAAACAACAAGTTTGCTTTTTAAAAATGCTAGGTTGGATATGGGGAGCAGCTCCTCTGCCAGCCGTAGCCACTCATTCATTTGATGAATCATTATGGTTTGCCCTGAATTAGCCACTTAGCAGAAAATTGCTGCTGTCTTTACAAGTATCAGAGCCTGGTGTATATGTTTAAAGAGAGGGACAAAAGGCATTCATTTTTTAAAAACCACATTGCTCAGAAGTGTGTGAGCGCATGTGCCAAAGCAGTACTTTTGGCAGCTGAAATGGGGAGAAACACAAATCAACAGGACCCAAAGTGGAGAAAAAAAATCTGTGCATGTACAAAAAGGTAAAGGGGAGGATGCAGTGAAAGAAGCACTCCTTGTTTTGGCAAGACCCAGCTCTGGGCTACCTATCTTGGCTTGCTCGTAGGACCAGATACTGTAACTGTGTTTTATTTGCTTTTTTATCTACATCTGGTTTATGCCTATCTGTACTATAGCCATGTAGTTATCCTCATACTCCACGGCAGGACCTCATACTCTCTTTGTTGGGAAGGCACATAACACTATTTGAATTTTATCATCATTTACATTCCTGCCATGCCGAGGAGGTGCAGCGTGGCACAGAGGCAGCACATTGAAAGCAGAGCTAGGAAGGGCCACCTGCATCTCTGTTCCACATGCCTGCTTGCAAATTTATCATGCTCTCCTGTGGACGTGTTTGCGCTCTTTTGCCTTGATACTCTTTCCAGGGGCCATCCTGGAGTTTTCCCTTGGGCAGCTGGGGAAGGGGGAGAACGCAGGGTGCGGGTGTTTGTGGTGGGCTACGGGCTAGGAGGAGACACTAAGCAAAAGTAGCTTGCTTTGGGATGTGTAATTTCCAGTCTTTTACCTAAATGCTCGATGCTTTGTCTGATTAATTTTTTTACTATAAAACTCGTTTGGCGTAGGGCAAAGAGGGAGAGTGTGGCTTTGTCAGCCCTACGGATGCTTGTGCTGTTGTCTCTGGGTTCTGCATGTGGATACGATGGTGGACGCTTCCGTGGGTTGTACTGAGCCCGTGCAAAGGATGCAAATGCTTCTGGCCAGTCTGGGGAAGGTAGGCGTGGGGCTGGCTGTGGGTTGTGGCACGCAGCCTCAGCAGGCAGGCATGCGGAGGCACGCTGAGCTGCGTGGGGGCCTCTCTCCAGGCTCCCAGCCCTTTGAGTGGGGATGTTTTCTGCGTTATCCAGAAGGAATGGGTGACCTCTTCAGGGTCCTGTGTCTCCTCTGGACGCTGCAGCCGTGTGAGGGCTCTTGGGCCAGTGTCGGCAGCGTGGCTGGGTGAGCCCAGCTCCCCCACACTCGGCTGTGTGCTGCCCCGCAGAGCTGGGGCATTTGCTGGAGAGCCCAAGGACGGTCTGTCGAAGGGAGCTCCCCATCTGCAGGGCTGCCCCCCGGGCCACCCCGGACCTGCCTGCTTGCAGTCGGTCTGCTGCCTTCACCCCATCCATCACTGCATGGAAAGGCTTTCCTTTAGCAAAGGCATCGGGAGCCTTTGGTACCGCCTGTTAAAGGGATGTTGTGCCACAGCTAGCGTGCAGCACTTGGGGAGCATGAGCATCTTCTGAAAGCAGCCATGGGAGGAAGCACAGAGGCAAGTGGGGAGGAATGGGATCTGCCCATCTGCCATCCTGGCAGTGCCCTGGCAGAAAAAGAAGCACCAAAGCAGTTTGGTATTTCCCTCATCATGTCTGTTAGTCCTGTAGCAAGGTTGACCTGTAACACATATACTTAAGTGATTTTTTTTTTAAGTCTGTTTCCCAAATTCAAAGCAGCATCCCTTCCAAGGGCTCTAAGGTGCTGCGCAGTGTCTTACCAGAGCATGATGGTCCCTTTTTTGAACCTTTATTTTAGCTTTCCTTTAGCTTCGGCCTGGCTGACATCTCTGTTTTCACAGCTGCTTCCCTAATTTCATCCCCCACAATTTCCCTTTACTACCTTATTTTAGCCATTTAAAGCATTTTGCCTATGAAGACTCCTCTAAGTAGGAGGAAATAATTCATTTGCAAATAATATAGGCCGTATCAAGGCAAGCCCACTGTGATCTACCTGTTTGACTCAATGGACATCCACATAAGAGCGTCTGTCAGCAGGTATTGTTCCGAGATGAAACGTAATGCTAGAATAGGAAGGAAAAGAGCAGGAAGAACACAGTAACCCCTTATGAGATGGAGTTTTCCTTTTTCTTTCACGGATAGGGTAGGGTTTGCCCAAGGGATATTTTTTCCCCTTTTTAAGGGGATTGCTGTGCTAAGCTTTTAATAGCTGACCCCTTTGCTATTATCTGCTGGAGCACATTTCCTCAGAGGCTGACGGTCTCTGCACGGGTGGTGAGGCTACTGGAGGAGCTCTGGGAAGGCAGCAGCTCCTCACGTTGCCCCAGGCATTTTCTGGCAACTGAATTTTAATGGAGGCCCTGATGGGGCAGAACTGCGGAGCAAGCGATGTGCAGTGGCTCAGCAGGCACCAGGCAGGACTTTGCTGCTTCCAAAAGACCATGTCTTTTACCAGCACTTCCATCTCCATGTTCTCCACAAACTCCATGTGCAGAAGAGGTGGGAACTCGGTGGGAGTTTGACTGTGGTTGTGCTCATCAAGAGCATCTTTTTATTTCTCTTTTTACTTGTGCAGGCCTGGGCGTTTCTGCATTCAGGAGCAAAGCAGAGCACCACTTGTCACCTGTGCGATACACCCACGTGGGGACATCCAGACCTGCCCAGGGAAGGGGACCCTGTCACTGCTTGCCCAGTGGACTGGCTGGGAGCTGTGCCTGTCCCACCAAAAGTCCTGGTGGGACTCTCCCCCGCTGGGCTGCAGCCCCTGTTACAGCCTCTGCTGAATTAACATCTGCCTCTGCTGTCCTGCTATACCATCTACTTCCCTGTCGTGCTGAGGTACCAGCTTGTTTCAAGGAGCTGATACAACCACTCCTATTCACCCAGAAACATACTGAATGTGTTTTGTTTCTGATACTACTGCAAATGTATATATTTATCATGCTGTCATATTTCATTTTGCCAGCGGTTTTAAAAAATGCATGATTTAAAAATCCTCACAGCCAGCATAGGTAGGGGAGGAGGGAGTGTTTAAAAATTCAGCTCATTTAGAGTAATTTTCAAACTCTCTCTCTAATTATTTAATCACTGAAATAGCGCTGAGGACGTGTCATAAATAATGCTACGTTTCTATCTGTTTCCCCCCGCTAGCTGCTTTTTTCTCAGCTGAGGCACAATATAGCAAGGCAGAGCTCCTTCATCTTTTATTCTGATTTGATCTGAATTCATATTACCCAGTAACACTAAAGCAATCTGGAAAAAAAACAACAAAGGTAACTTTGTATTTTCATTTGCTTTAACAAACAATATTTTATTAAGTCATGTACACATGGGCTTTCACCTTGCGTGTGTACGCACACACTCACACAGGCAGTCTCCGTGCCTCTGGTGGTGGCACCGCTCACCTCAATAGAGGCTGTTCTCTGCAGCACTCCTGTTATAAATTAAGAAAAGAAAATCTGTCAATAGAACAAAATGAAGCAGAATTACACTGGGGTGTCATGTATGAGATGGAAATTTGCTGTTTGTTTAGCAGACACACGGGTGCCTGCATGCAAGATGCTTGCATCCTACAGCACTTTGTCTGCCAAGGGCTCTCGGTGCCTTGTTGATTCCTCCCAGTGCTCTGAGGGACGAGCCGCTGTGTCTGCCCCTTCCCTGTTTAGCAAGTTGTGGTTAGAAAGGCAATGGAAAATATGGTCAGTTCTGGCAAATGAGTCAGTCACTCTCCAAGCCTGATTTGGATCGCTGCTCACGATGCAGAACAGCATCCCTGGTGAGATACTGGAAACACTCCTGACCTGGTCCCCATGTGAGCTGGTGGGATGTGGGAGGATTCCCCATACTTGCATCCATCCAATGCTCCCCGTTGCATCTCGGGTGGATTTTGTGCATTGCAGTGTTCCTCATGGAAAAAAAAATATTGCCTGCACAGTGTTTTGAAAATATGCCCTTGAAAGTGCTGAGGGATAATAATTATCTGCTCTTAAGATTGCTTCTGATTTGCTTTATGGAAATGGGGGTTTCCCATTTTCTCCTTGCCCGCATGTGGCTGCGCACTTGTGCTTTGCTGCTCCCACCCAGCACCTCCCAGGATCCTGGCCGCAGGAAAGGGCCGCGGCACAGCCGGCTGCCCCTTGTCTCACAGGACATGGGCAGGGATTACAGCTCCAAACACCTAGGGAGCACCAGGAAAAACAAACCATGGCACGCGGAAGCTCTTGGGACCCCTCCTGCAGGTGTTGCGACGGGGCTCAAGCTTGCGTGCAGGAGCTGGGCTGGCTGTGGTGCCCCTCCGCTACAGCTGAACTCTTGCCTCCCATCGTTCTTACCCTGTGGCCACTTCTGCTGCTGACTGATCACTGGGGTAGAAGAGTTTGGATCTGCCTGCGTTGAACCCAGAGGGGCATGATGAGGAAAACCTCGAGTTATGCCCCAGATGCTTTGGGTACAGAAAAACTCAATTCTTTCACTTTTAAACTTTCTGCAATGCAAATGTTTGTGATGCTTGGCACAAGACAGGCACAGTTACAGCTGGGAGCTCTGGGCAGAGATGAAGCAATAGCATGTGCAATTACACTGACATAAATTAATTTCTTAGAACTTTTCATGAATGCTTTAAATTTTGCATGAACTGCTCCGCATCAATGGACTCTTCATCAAAATTTTTCTCTGCATTTCTATGTAAGATGTATGGGGACTGGATGCTGAAATACAGATGAAGCATCGTAACCTGCAGTAACAAAAAAGCTGCCACACAAACAACTGGAGGCATGAGGAGTGATGTGCAACATCTGAGTGCAGGACCAAGGGAAAGAGCTACAAAATATTGGGATTTTGAAATATTTCCTCCTTATGTGTAAGAGGTGGCTGGAGAGGGCAGCTGCTGAGATGCTGTGTGCAGGTGCCCCCAGGCCACCTCCCAGTGCAGGCAGGGCATGGCAGGGCCAGGTGGAGTTGCACACTCACACACATGTGTGCACACAAATAACCATCAGATGAAGAAAATGCCAGCAGAGGTGCAGCATGGCTCTGACAGCAGGGCTGCTGCTCGCGGGAGGCGCTACCCAAATGGTCTGTGGTGGAAAAGCGAGGACAGGATGAAGGTGTAGCTATAGCCCTCTACCCTGTCTCCAAACTCCCAGCAAGGAACCAGAGCAATCATTTTCTCTCTCCTGGCGCTCTCGGGGGTGCTTTGACACCCAGGTATCTGCTTTCCAGGAATGCAATTTAATCTGCAGAAAGGCGAGTGTGCCAGATTAATGGGAAGACCGTGTGGCACGGATCCAATCTTTTTTTGTATGAGCCATAATTCCCTTATAAAATGCAGTGGCCATCCTGAGTTAAGGATGCACATCCATTTTGTCACTGCAGGCTGTGGTGTACTTCAGTCTGTATGTGGGGGGATTTATGCTGTACCTCAGATCCGTCTCTGGAGACCAGGCTCTCCCAGAGGAAAAGGAGAAGGCTACTGCAAGGAACTGCCCTGCCAAAGAGGGAGACTCTGTTTTTCTTTATTAATCATTTCTTTCTGAAAATCAATTAACTGGCAGAGGCAACCCAGCAAGTCTCTCGGTAGCTATGGTGACGGACTGAGGAGCCGGGGGAGAAAAGTACAGTTTATTCATGAAAAGTCCAAATTTTGTGTTCTACTATTTTTAACCTTTTAGAGACAATTATGAACTCTTTTAATTAGAAATGTTTATCTCCTGCTGTAAAATGGGGCTGGCGGCTGGCTGGGCAGTACATGCCTTTGCTTGGCTCCCCCAGACCCGTACTCATCCTCCTGCTTTGGTGCTGCTTTTGGTGCAAAACGGGCTGGGATTTATGTATGAAATGTGCTGAGTACTTTCCGTTCCTATTAAACCAACAATTTAGCACTGGAAGTCAAATGAGAAAAGCTGATGATTTAAGCATGGAGTATGATAATTAGTGCCAGGCTAGTGCTGTTTTTCATCAGGACCTCTTACAGCCCTCAAGTCTCACTCCAGCACCTGGGCGTTTGCTGCCTGCAGCCCCCTGCAGTGCTGGGGCTGATGAGCAGGTTTTGCAGGCAGCACAGCTTTTACGTCAGGTTAACTGATTCTTCCCATTTCCAGCTGTTGGGCTGGGCTGTGAAGGTCTGTGCTGTGCTGATGCCTCGGCCCCAGGGTTAGCTGGAGATGGCTTATTCAGGTTGTCTTTAAGAAAACCAGATGTAGTGTTCCCCAGTGAGGTGCTGTACTGTTTTTGGAGTAGACAAGTGGCACAAAGACACAATTATATCCCACGTGTGCCCCTGCTGTGGGCACCCACTTTGCAATATCGCAGGGTGGCCTGAATCTGCTTCTAGAGGTGGGGCATTGAGGGGTTCCTCAGGGAAAAAGTGTTTTCTTTTCTACAGCAGTGCTGCAGCCCCAGCACTGAAGGGTCTGCTCTCTTGGCAGATTTCCTGTAGGCATCCTGGCCAGAAAAGATCACACCTCCTTTGGCCAGGAGCTGCGGTTTGAGCATCTCAATTTTTTTTTCTAGCAGTTTCCAAAAGGAAATTGATCTAATATCTGAGACAAAGTTTTGTTTTGAACATGGCAAAAATCTTTGCAAAATCTTCCATGCAAAAAAAATTTGAAAGAAAGCTGCTTCGCTTTGAAAACTCCCCTGTAGAGAACTTCAAAATTTTGCTTTTAAAGGCCTGTGTTTTATTCTCTTTGATACACTGATCATAATGCGTTGCATGGCAATAGGGTCTTGGTCCTTTGAGTGGTCTGTCTGTGGCACAGCTGTGAACCTCGTCCTCAGCATCTGTGGGAGGGTTTGCAGGGCAGGGGTGTGCACG
This sequence comes from Grus americana, assembly GCF_028858705.1. Lineage (NCBI taxonomy): Eukaryota > Metazoa > Chordata > Aves > Gruiformes > Gruidae > Grus > Grus americana. Next base: position 34,855,907 of record NC_072859.1, read on the forward strand.
GGGTGCTGGGGAGGGGCAGCTGGCCCTGGCCCAGGGGACCAGAAGGTGCCATTTCTTGGAAGGCATCAATGGCAGAAGGTGTATCTGGGTTGTGCTTTGAAAGGACCTTGGAATGAGCCATGGTGGAACTGGCTGCTGTAAGGGATGCTTGGATTGCACGGTCTGCTGCGTGGAGGAGGCTGCGGCTGCTGGCTTGAACATCAATACGGAGGGCACCAGGGGGATGTGCTGGACCTGTAGATCTGTTAGTATGTCCCCATGGCTCAAAGCCGGAGCGGCAGCAGGTACCAAACCAGCAGCAGATCCAGATCTGAAGATGCTTGAACACCCCCAACTGCCCTGTGCACGCCAGCGGCTCCAGCAACTCAGCACCCTCCATGCTGCAGGCAGGATGAAGCAGAGAGGTGATCCCTGCAGGGTCCTGGATCCCTGGGGCTGCTGCTGTGCAGGTGGGGGGGCACATGGAGCAGATAGAGTCCCTGCTTCTGAATAGTTAATGTAAAAAAAAAAATCCAGTTCAAATCCATAAATACCATGAAATTCAAACTGCAGCCTGACTGAAGCTGTAGCAAAGAAACAGTGGTAAAGGTGACATCTCAGGGTCCTGTAATTATTCAGCTGGTGATTTCTGCAACCAATCCGACTGCTTTGCAAGGCAAAGCATATTTTTCTAGCAGCTCTCTTTCTGCATTTTAACCTGGCCATGAAAAATCAAGATATCTTATTCACACTTACACCTCTTCACCAGCCAGATACATGGTAGGAGCCAGCATAAGTGACAATTTTGTTGCAAATACAGGAAAGCCCCAGCATGGAGTTCATTTTGTAGATGCAGGTCCTGAATCTATTCCTGGTTGCATAGCAGTGTCAATCAGGAATAACAGCCTCAGTCAGTGTAACGCAGCCCTCAGATTTTTTTTTTTTCTCAGCAGTGAGCAAGGTCAAAATTTAAACCCTTATTTGTCTCTGCAGAGCTAAAAGTGGCAGATTTTTCCTTCTGAAAAGAAGTGATCCAGATCCCTGGGAAGCAGTTCTATGTGCATGTCCAAGAGGACAGCCAGAGACCCATTTTCTAGCAGGTAATCACCCAGATTCACTCCTGAAGACCTCCTTAAAAATTTTAATCTTAACTGGCACGTGCTGCAATGCATTGCCATAGGGGAGGCTTCTCCTTTTAGTCAGGACAAAATAAAAAAGGGGGAAAGACCTACAGCCCCCCCCCCCCCCGCCCCCAGCTTGCAGCATGCCCCTGCCTCAGCTGCCCCACAGGTGCTGGAGGGGCTTTGGGCTGCTCAGAAGCAAACCTTTTGGATTGCTCGGCTCCAGAAATACCACGTGTACGTGGTCTTTGCAGAAAATTCTTCTTATCACTTTGTTTCCTTTTTTCCCCAATTTTGCTATTTCTGCAGTGACGGATGCCAAACGGGGTCACCACGCGCCCTCCTCCAGCTGAGGCGGTGCGATGCTTTGTAGGCTCGGGGCTTACCTCGCGCCGTCTCTCAACCCACCGCTGGTTGCAGCCTTCTCCGGTGCATGGTGTCCTTCTGCCCTTGGTCCCACTCCCCGACGGCTCGGGGCCGCTCCAGCTCTGCTGCCCGTGTCCCAGGAGGGACAGCAAAAATTCTCGGGGATGTCTGGGGGTGGACAAGTTGCTACAGAGTGACAAACCTACAACATTTTGCATAAAATCTGCAATTTCATTCTTTTTTTAATTTTGAAAAAAACCATTAATTGAGTACATTCATGTGAAATCCCATGCTATTTCCTGGTTAACCTGCTGTTACGATTTCTCTCTCATTCCCAGCACGTTGTTTTCTGCCTTGGCTTCTGCCCCATTTGCTGCCTGCATGACGTGTTGTCCCGCGACACAGAACCGCATTTGGGTGTGCGTCTGCGGAGATGTCTCCACGTCGGAGATGATTAACACTTTTTGGGCAGAGCCTTTGCCTGAATGCCAGCACAAATGCAAGTTACACAGCGAGAGCAAATGTGGTGGGGTACCAAGGACTATGGCCCCAAATGAGCACAACCTATGGCCCTACGTCGGCTTTGATTTCAAGGCCAGCGATGAAAGAAAAACACGATCCCCTTCCTGCCTTGCTCTGCTGATCGCTTTCAGCAAGAATTGAAGATTAGAAAAATTCAATTCAGCTGAGGTGCGTGGCATCCCACTGCCCGTGCATGGCGCAGCACCCACCTATGCCAGCAGCCATTGCAGAAAACCCTTTGAGTTTCAGGATCTGCCCTTTGGATTTTAAGAGGCTGCAGTGATAACTGACAGCTTGTGGGAGGGATGATACTCTTGCACTAGGAATACTTGGAAAGATACTCATGATCCGATCTGGACCGCCAGTGAGACCAGAGGCTTGAACCCAGATTTTGATTCTGAAGCCGGGAGTGGTGAGGTCTGAGACCTGCTGGGTGTTATGCCGCACGTCCTGCAGACCAGCTTTCCTGTGAAACGGTTTTCCTCCTGAGGCCCCAGGTTTGTGCCCATCCTGCTGATGCTCTCTGAGCCTACCCCAAGTCCTGGCCTTCCTCTGCTTAGAGCTTGGATTGATGTTTTTACATCCCTTCTGTCTCCCATGTTTTTAATGTTTCTGTCTACACTGTGCCTTATATATAGTTGGGAATGTTAGAAAGCTTTGTTGTTAATGTGTTAGGGAGCGGACAGTGCCTTCCCAGGAGGAGGTGTGCTGCCTTACAAACTTTGCTTTAAGCTGCCAGGCCACTGTGCCACCTTGTGCTATATGTTGCACAGGTAGTGGGTGACAGTGGCTGGCAATGCCCCTGGAGCTGTGTGAGCTGGTGACACCTGGAAACTCTCCCGGTCCTGGGCTGGAGGAAGTATCCACATCCTCTACTGTGACAGAGCACACTTGCTGTGTCAGGCGTTCAGCAGAAATGCCAATGAGCCAAATCTAGGTGTGCTGCCAGAGGGCAAGGAGAGGAGACAAACTCCTCCTGTTTACACCAGGTGCCTGTTTGGCCTCATGCTTCTGGCATTTATTTTTTGTGTGTGAGACCTGGGAGCGGGGCTCGGCAGGGACGTGCTCCCAGTGCCAGGCTGGCACTGGCACTGAATTACTGCTGCGGCTGCCCAAAGCACCCTCGCTAAGGAGCAAATATGTGTTGCACCAAATCCCACGAGTATCTTGCCCTGTGGAGTAGGTCTGTGGTCTCTGCTTGCTGCATGCAGTTACCAAGTGGTGTAAGATCCTGTGGCTGCAGATGGTGGTAGCGCTTTGGGGCTGCTCAGCCCCCAAGGGAGCCCGGGTACAACCAGGAGCAGGAGAGGTGATGTACAAAACCGAGGGAGAACCAAGTTCATTTAGAGCAGCATCTGCTTGAGGCTGTCAAGGGGCTGTTAAGATTAACACCATTGGTGTCATAGGAGATAGGGAAAAGCTCCGCTTTCCTAGAAAAAAAGGGAAGTGCATAATTCTCTGTCCTAACTTGAATATTTTAGCTGCAACTCAGTACTTTTGCCCATTGCAGTAGTGCTTTACCCTGGTGCCCTTCCAGCCGTAGTGCTCCCTACCTCTCCCTAGCTGAAATCTGGATGCTGCAGCCATCGTGTGGAAGGTGGGAAGAGCTTTACCAAGCTTTGAATTGCAAAATCAAAGGAGTGAATAATTCTATGTAAATAAACAGAAAATATTTATGATGGTTTTGCATTTGGAAGGTATGGTGGTGATTTGGATTTAGCACTCTTGGCTGCCTCACAGTGCTGTGGCCAGAAATAGCCCTATATTATGGGCAAAAGAAAGAGCGTATAAAACAGCTTAGTACAATTTTGGAGAGAATCCTTTAAAAATTAATTGTGTTTTCGCCAGAGAAGATGACCTGTTAGAGTTGCTCTGGAGCATCTTGTGCGTTCTCTTTTCCTTGCCATTAGTGATCTGTTGAAATATTCCTGTAGTGTTGGGGCACTGTGGATGGGACAGGTACAGTTACTGCATGCTAGCCGTATTTTGGTATACTCCTCCCATATATTCCACCTACAGCCCCGCAGGTGAGGGCTCCCTCCCTCCCTGCAGCCCCTGGGAGGATGAACATGGCAATTTGAGTGATCCCGGAGCAGGGAGAGGGGAGCTGTGCACGACTGCTTTGTGACACTAGGGCGGCCTTAAAAAATAAAATGAAATCTGGAATTTGGGGGCCGCTTTTAAAATGAGCGGACATCCCAGGCATACAAGTGATTTAAAGGCATGTCTACTGCATTTAGGTTTTTTGGCATCCAGGTGGCTAGTTGCGTTTGTTTGAGATGGCTGTAAAACAGAGCACAAGCTTGATGGCATGTTGGACAGAAAAACGAAGGCAGGGGTTGCTGCCCTTGTCGGTGGTGGACAATTTGTTTTGACTGTAATCCCAATATTCACTTCTTACTCCCTGGCTGCTGGCACATCCCTGCCGGTGGGGGAGGCGGGGGGGCTGGCCCAGCTTTGCGGTTTGCTGTGCCTGGCTCCAACCTCACGCAGAGGCACCGGCAGCACTTTCCACGTGGGGCTGAGTTTGCTGGAAGTCCTTGTGATGGGTTTGTCCCGCTGAGGACAGTCACTCCCCACGGAGGTGTCTGATCCCAGCAGAGGTGATGTTGATTCTGGAAACGAGCCTGGCTGGGTGGCAGTGAGCACCCTGCGCTGGGGCATGGGGATGCCAAAGCTGCGCATCCCCTTCCTTTAGAGCCAGCCGGAGCTGCCGCCTCGGGAACAGAGACGTGGGGCAGCTGGGCTTTATGTGACGTCCCGTTGCTGAGGGACGTGGGTCTTGCATGTCTGTAAGGGGCTTGCAGATACTCTGAAAATATTCCCTTGAGTAATGTTATTTAGCACCGTACTTCTAATAAACTGTGTCCTGAGTTTCCACTTGCTCCTTGCTCTACAGTCTGTTGGGTTACAGGTAAGAAAACAAACCATCTTGAAGTCAGGCTAAGGGAAAGTGTATATGGCAGCTTTTACTCACAAGGTGTTACCGGCCCCTGCTCCGCTTTCTGCACGGGGCTGTATTGCTGCGCCTCCGGCAATGCCCCTGCCCCGGGCAGTGGTGTTTGCTCCCCGCCAGCCATCGGAGAGGGGCTGTGCACTGGCCCATTCCCTCCCTCCTCCTCCCTCCAGAGACCTGAAGAATAAAACAAATATGGTTTTCTCTATCTATAGTAGCTTATTGCTTAAGGGTAATGTTTACCCTTCAGTGCTGTCATGGGGGAAAAGGAGGTAAATGAGACTGTCTGAAACAAAGAAATACCAAAGAAGAATATCGGGTTCCTTGGCAAGTCTTTATAGTTGATATTTTTAACCTCAAATATGATATAGATTGGAATTTTCTGAATAATTGGCTCTACCAAAATGTTACCCTAAACGCTCCCCCCCTTCCTTTGCTGGAGGTTCAGAGCATTCTGACACCTCTGTGCAGCTGTAGGTGGGACTTTCAGGCAGAGTGTAGGAACGTCCCTGCAGTGAAACTGGTTTAGTGATGGGAAGAAGAAAATGCTTTGGAAACCCTTCGTAGGGAGCTGAGGCCTCGGAGGGGAGCGCAGCAGGAGCACAGCCCCAGGGGCTCAGAGGGTTTGGTTGAGTTTGGGCAGTGGAGACAGGAGGATCACAAGTGATGAGGTCCAGGGGTGTGTGAGCTTTTTGCAGAGGGCTGGGCAAGCACAGATGCAATGTGTTTTGCTCAACCTTCTGTAGAGAGGAGAAATTAAATTATTTCAATTAATCAAGCGGACATCACCCTGCTTCTTCAGCATGCTAGATGGTAGCGTTATAAACTAATGAATACTACTTTAGCACAAGCAGGTCAAAAAGTTCTTCCTCTGTAGCAGTCCACAGTTTGGGTAGATAATAACATAACGACGACGCTGAAGTTATCCCTTCTCGCATGAGAAGACATCCTTTCTCCTTTGAGAAACGAGAGGGAAATGAACCTGGAAATTAGTTTGTGATTAGAACTGTCAGCGAGTGAGTGAACCTGGCTGGTGAGTGGTGCTGGTGCTGTCTGGGGAACCCAGCTGCCCGATGCCTTTCAACCCTTGCCCAGGTGAGCTGCAGGTGGCCATGAGCCAGTCCCACCAGCATCATATCAGCCTGGTTATCAGCACCAACGCTGGAAGTGATGCTGAATGAAACATGGGGATGCGACTGCACTCGGCTTGGCTTTGCCCAGGCTTCGCTCCAGGACAAACTGCAGCAAAATCACCTCTTCCTCACGTATTTCCTTTATTAGTGGGAACTTTGGCAGTCACTGAGAGAAATTAGAAAACCTCTTCTGGTGCAGAGGATTTTTTTAGGCTGGCTGTGCATCCTGGAGCGAATCTGTGCTGTCCTGGGTAGTGTAGCACAGATTTTAGTCTGCTTAAATTAATACAGAAAGCTGTTACCATGCATCTTCATCAGGTGTGTCATCACACCTGGCAATTTGGGAGTTTTTTATATTTGATTCCTTTTTGTTTGCCCCTGTGGTAAATGAGAGAGGTTTCTTTTGCAGCTGCAAACACACCCAAAACAGCTGCTTCTCTGGTGGCATTGAGGAAGCCCAAGGGATGACACCGGGGAGCCGCGGCTGCTCCCTGTAGGGTCTGCAGCACATCCCTGCTGTACAGGAATGTTATTTCTCTATAAACTATCTTTTGAACTGCACAGCTTATAAAAGCTTTCAACAGCCTCGTGCAATGCAGTGCTGCTCGGCTGGGCGTGGAAAAACCAAGGGCCCCAGGAGCAGGCTGGTGTTCCAGGCAGAGAGCCCTCCTTGCGCTCGCTGCGTGCTCGGCTCCTCACGCTCCGGGTGCAGCCGCGGCAGCTGCTTCCCTGCTTCTGTCTCGGGGGACGAATTGCCCCACAGCTCTTCTCTTTTGTGTCATTCAGCTGAGTATTTTCAGGATGCTTGAGGATGTTTTGGTTCCTCTCTCCTATACCTCACAAGAGAAGGTAATACATAGCTTTAGCAAAGCTCTTCTTCCAGAAGCTTTTAAATATAACCAGGTTATAATGGCACGAGGCTGCTCAATACAGTGCTCAGTATTATTGCATGCAACTGCAATAAATTCCGCTAAATTTTCCTTATTTCTACTTGTATTTTCTCCAGGTGATTAACTTATAAAGTGTGCCCAGTAACAAACTGGACCGTTTTAAGTAGTTACAGAATCAAATACATGCATTTGAATTTAATGCTGATATATTTTTGAGATAGCAGAATAATTTTGGTGCTATAATAAAATGCAGTTTATGCTACTTCTTAATCAACTGGTAGGGTATCAGTCGCAGTGGGGTATCAGCTGCCGGGGTATTGGTTTACAATACTGTAAAACCGGGCTACATGGGGACATTAATTGGAGTTTCAATTCAATAAAAATATCTCTAGAAAGAAGTAATGTTGTTTAGTTCAACAATAGAACCCAACGACTAATTAAAATTAGACATTCTCGATTACTTTCTAAATGGATTTGATGACTCTGTTAATCTGAAGTGACGAGGCAACTCTGTCTTTGTCAGCATGTTAAATATTACACACCGTGCTCTGGACATGATGCAGAAGGGTGGATGGTGGGTGCTGCTCGGCATGGTGCACCTTTCCCAAAAGATTTTGAGTGGAGGCTGTTTGGACAGTGGCCTCTCCTTGCACATCCTCCTGCAGAGAGCAGGTGCCCAGAAAATCCTGGAGAAGAAAAGTATTGTGTGTAATTAAGTGCCTTTTCATATAGGATTAGCCTCTGGAAGCTGGAAACAAGAGCCACTATGTCTTGATCCATCGTCCCACAGCTATCGGTCGCCTTCAGACCCATCTTCAGCCAGCTGCTCTTTCATCATGTGCTATTTAATTACCAGTCCCAGCTTTTTGGTGGCTCAGAGACCTATCTGAGCATGAAAAGTGGGACCAGAGTCCATGGCAGGAGAACCACTCAGCTCCTCACTGAGCCCTGTGGCATGGTAATAGTCCCTGTTCTGCCTAGGCTTCCTGAAAAACTTGTTTAAGGGCTTCACCCAAAGGCAATCAGGGATTTAGAATAAACTTCTTCCCTTTAAAAACAGACTTTGAGTCCTGGAAAAATATAGAAGAGGAAAGAGCATCCATGGACAGTGACTTTGGGCAGGTCTGAGGCAGGTACCTGTCTGACCCACTGCTGGGTAGGTAAGCTCATCTCTCCTAAAAACCTCCCTAAAAATCCTGCCTGTGTTTCACAGTCCTGTGGATAAACTGCTGTGGGCTAACAGCAGCCTTGAGAAGGGAGAAAGGAAAGAGGAAAAAAACCTTCTCAGGTGTAATGGCTCTGTGCTAAAAGCAATTAGATGCTGAATTTGTCCCAGCAAACAGAATCCCCATGGGATCAATGCTTCATGCTGCGGTCTGGCAGCTCTTGCCCAGTCCTAGTCCATGTCACACCTCTGTTTTGCAGCTCTGCCTGCGCTGCGCCTACTGTCTGACACAGACCTTTCTGAAGTTAAATATGTCACATGTGAGACCATTTACTGCATGAAGGGGGGTGCATTGGAAGCATCTTCCTCCCTTTGTAGAGAATAGGGTTTGCTACAAAGTCATGAGTTGTTGAACCACGATTTTGCTCAATTTTCCAGGTTTGTTTCAAGGCTTCAGTTGATTTTGGGGAGAGCAGGAGCTCTGCCCATTACTGCCCATTTTGCCCATTTTCTTTCTTTGGTGTCATCTTTTTTTTTTTTCCTTCTACCTCATATCAAATTCCATTTTCCCCTGACTGTCTCTCAATGTTCTCTCTTTGTGCGGCAGCCAAAGGGCTGCTGTGCAGGTACAGAGCTGATGCTTGTTTAAAAAAAAAAAAAAAAAGGTGCCTTTTTACCATCTTTGTAGCAATGTGATTTTTCTATGCAAAAATTGTTGATATCTGGCAAGGAAGGGGAGGAAACTCGTGACTTTTTGATGAAATATTCCATTTTATGATTAGAAAAATGTTTTCAATTGCAGAATGCCATGTGCAAGCGTTAAAATATTTGAATGCTTTTTTTCCCTGAATGGCCTCGGAGTGTGCTGCAGATCTGGCCCCTGCTGTGGGGCACGATTCTGTAGCTGAGTTACATGACATGAAGCTTTTACCTCTCGGTAAGGCTCAGGGTATGGGAGGAGATTGGCAGGTACTTCTGCTGAAACACCTCATTACCAGCTCAGGAGAGAGTGAGCGCAGCGGTTAGCCCAGCCCAGCCGGAGGATGCAGTTTGTCGTGGGGAAGAAAGAGGCAGCCCAGACAAATAACAGTAAAAATTGTCGTCTCACTTGACAAAGCTGGCCTGGTGTTCACCAGGTTGAAGAGCTGGTAAGAAAAGAAGCCAAAGATGTTTATGTTCTTTAACTTGGTGATAAACACCTAAGGGCACGTGGCATCCTCGCATGGGTTTCCTATTGGTGGTTTCTCCCTTTGTGGAACTGCTCTTTCCCTCCCTAGCCCTGTCCTTCCCCCTGATAGCAACAGCCTTCAACTTCAGCTCCTTTTCAGGAGCCGCATTCTGAGCGTGTTATTTTATACTTATCTGCATCGCATTTCACCTACCATTTTGTTACGAATGGTCTGGAAACAAAAGACTACAAATAAGATGCATTTCTTAATCAGAAGGTGCTTTCCCAGCTGTTTCAGTGTTTTTCCTTAGAATAAAATGCTCTGGAGCCGACTGGTTTGGGTTTTCACATGTAGCCTCTGATCTCTGCATGAGTTCTTCCTCTCCCCATCTTCCTTCAGTGCTTTCTGGTCTGCTCCTCCCCGGGCTCATCCAGCTCTGCTGCAGTGCCAGCCCTGCTCCCTGCCCCGCCGCGAGCACGGCCAGCCTCAGCCCCGCTCACCTTCGCAGTATCGCACATGGACGTGGTGAAAAGCATGAATTTGGCCTGCAGTCTGTTAAGCATATCATCTCCCCAGCGTTTTCAGTGGGTGATACGAACCACGTGTGGCATCTGCACATGAGAGCTGGAGAAGATGGCTCTCAGACAATGTTCTTCAGGCGCTTTTTGGATATCAGAATTGCTCCCTATTCTTTTGGCTGCTGTCAGTGTAATAGTTCTTATGTCATAACTAAATCCTGACATCTGGTTTTTGCAAAGGGCGTTGAAAAAGATGCAGATAATAAGCCCAGAAATTGTTTGATTATCCCCCTTCAGAGATGATACTCAGTCTGCAAAGCACCTCCGAGCTGCCTGTGTGGTGGAGTCCCTGGAAACACTGACCAGCAGCTTTTAATCCTAATGGAGAGCATTTTGATTGTAGCTTTAGAGCAGAGAGAAGTGTCACCTGCATTTCAGATTTCTTCCAGTCATATGAAGGCTTTAATTTCCCTTACAGGTTTATAAAAATAAAAGTATGTGGGCTTCTATCTTGCTGGCAATCATTATCCATGCCTGGTCTTTTTTCTACAGCAGGTCTGTGCAGGAAGTATTGTTTTCCCTTCCAGTAGAACCCATTGATGGATGCAAAGCGTGTTTGCATGCACACTCCGGTTTCACTTGAATGTGCAAACTCTTGTCATCTCTGTTCACTTTTAATACTGCAAGTAGAAGTCATTCCTAGCACAAACTTAGGGTCTAGCTCTGACCTCTTAGAAAATGTAACTCTTAGAATAGCATAAGCCATTGGATTTGCTGATTTTGTGTTCTTAATGTTCAGCAATACTGTTTTATGAGAAACATATATAATCTATCTGTACTTCACCGCTAAGGGAAATAAAAATGCAAGCACTGAGAAGGATGATGTCTGATGACGGCTTTCCCGGATCGCTGTGCTTAGACTCGCTGTTCCATCAAGGCACAGCGTGTGTTGAGTTTTCTGTCTCTTCCTAGCACAGTAAGAAGCAACATGAACCAGTAAGGTGTTTGCTCGTATGCTCAGTTACCTTTCAAAGGGAGAAGAAGTTGGGCTGTGTCTTCAAACCTTCTAGCTGACCTGTTTTGTAATTCTATCACATCACAAATTTATAAGCAAATAGGATTTTATTCTCGGAAACTCCAAGTAGAGAGGATCTGACAGCATCACAGGAAATATTTTACCAAATCTGTGTAGTCCTGAAACATTAATGCTAGATGAATACAGAGGACAGACTCACTGTTGTACCACAGGCAGTGCTGGGAATCTCAGCCAACGCATAACTCCTGTTATGCGTTTCGCTGGTGCATTTGGGAAATGGTTTCCTTCCTTGAGCAGGCCCTGTAACATTTGCCTCGCAGCAGTCGGGCTCAGCGGGTTGCAGAGCCATGCACGGCTGAGTGCTGCCGCAAGTGACTGCAGCAGGACAAGTATTTTGTCCCAACGAGTCGAGGTCTCTCAGTTCCTGCCCTGGTAGCGTTTTGCAGCTTCCTCAGGAGATTGCCCGCTTGGCACCCAAGAGGAAGAGCTGGTGGATCTGCTCCTGCCTTTCGTCACCTTCCCTGCCCAACGCGTCACTCGCTGCGTGTGCTCTTGGCTACAGAACAGACAGGAAAAAAGGGAACAGAAGTATTTCTGTCTTAGCTCCAAAAAGGCTTTTTTTTTGGGGGGGGATGGGAAGTGTTTCTATTTACACTCTGCAGCTCTGGTGCTGGTTTTTTGTCTCCTTCACCCTTCTCCTTGTCCTTCCTTAGCTGTAAGGATGGTGATGCTGGCCTGGTACCAGGCTGCTGCGCGGCAGATGTAGGCAGAAATCTGCCTTCCCGCTGCTCGGCTGTGTTTAGCCTTTGACTGGGATGGCAAACACAGGGGCAGCGCGGGAGCCTCGCGTCCACCGACGGGGCGTTGGTTAGTGCAGGAAAACGTACGCCAAGCCCCAGGCTTTTCTGCTGGCGGCCCTTGGCAGCGGGGCTTGCGCGGCTGAGCTGTGGAGATGTAGTTATAGCTGCTGAATGGAAATTCAATGGAGAAGTGGAGCAAGCGTTATTTATATCCAGGGGGGTCTGTCCTTTACACAAATATCCAGACGCAATGATGCAAATCTGCTCTTTATACAAGGACCCAGAGGGCAGATGGGGCCGTGGTTTTCCTTTGTGCTTTAAGTTGCTGTATCACGCGCTACGCTGCTGCTGCGGCTTTTGTGGTCTCCTTCTCCGTTCATGGCTCGCAGCTCTGCACCAAAGAGGCTCCTAGGTACTTGGGGAGATTAAAAGGATGATTAAAAAATAAGAACAAAACCAGATCCAGCAGTCTTTTAAAAGGGGATTTATTTGTAATCACAGAAAGAGGAAAATGAGGTCCCAACCTGCTGCGCCGCAAAGCGGGAGAGTCACATTAAGGACTTCATCTGGATCCTGGTTCGTTTATGATCTTCACCATCTGTAATTAAATATAAGTTTATCTGGCCAGAATGTATCTGCCTGCTTATACTGCATTGAAATACGATACTACGTTTTTGGCAAATAAAACTGGAGTGTTTGTATTTTATCAGTTCTCGTGTTTGTTTAACTCCACAACTGTGCGAGGCGCTGCAGGAGCACGGCGCAGTGAGAGCATCCCCGAGCGCTGCTCTGGCCACTGGAGGCACACAGGGACAGGCGCTGGGAAGTCGCTCAACTTCCTAGATAGGGTCAAGCTTTGGGATAAGCCCTGTACAACAGCAAGAAGGTGAAAGACTTAATTTTTCTTAAATATTTTTATTATAATTTTGACCTGCCCTAATAAACAATATTAGAAAATAATCAACACCTGGCATTAGGAAGATGGAAATATCCTTGTCTCTCTACCATAACTTTCAAGCTGTCTCACGTTTGTCCTTCTTGCCGTCATACAAGAGGAACAGCTTTTTATTCTATTTTTAGCGTTTTGGTTGGAAAATGATTTCTAAAGGGAATAATCATGTAACATATCTACTGTTTTTCTCACAAGTCTTTCAAGCAAACGAAGGCAGGATATTTCTTCCTCTGAACACATCATTGTCCTAAGCGAAGCCTGAGCCCATGCCCTGTCCCGCAGCACAAGACCTTCGCTTGCAATTAATTTGTGTGTGGTAGGAATACGTAAACAGGTGTAATTATAGCACACAAGTCAATACTTTTGTCTGTAGTGCCCAAATTATGAGCAATTCTTGCAATCCTTCCTGAGCTCAGCCACTTGTCAGAAACCTGAAGGGTGCTGTTGGAGAAAAGGGCCGTTCATGCAGGGTGCAGGGACCCCCAGCCATCCCCAAGGGTTTGCAGGGCTGCAGAGAGTCGTCAAGGAGCTGTCGGCAGCCTCTGTGCTCAAATTTACTGGTATGCAGCCTCTGCCCTGGCTTTAGCTTCAGCATTTCATGCTCATAAATTCTGTTCAGTCTATTAAATAATTTCTCATTAAGAATAATTTATCGATGAGTATGGGGTGAAAATCTTCAGGAGCAATGAAGCTTCTTCAGGAGCGATGGAGCTTGCTGCGGTGAAGCAAGCAGAGACCCGGTGCTTTTTGCTGCGTCCTATTTGCAGGCAGTGATTTAGATCCCTGCCTCCTTTTCGTGCTGCCTCTCCTTAACAATACAGATTGCTTTTCTCAGGTAGGCCTGGAAGACCAGTCAAGCATGTAATTTCTAATTATTACAACTGCCAAGAAAATAGACACTCGTATTGATATCGGAGGGAGAGGTGCGTGAAGAGTCTGGCTTTCTGCCTTGTAACCTTTGGGAAGGGATGAGAGGTGGCTCTGGGGGCCTTGGTGCTGGTCTGCAGCCGCAGGCGTGCGGGAGCAGGACTGGGCAGAGGCAGCGCCCGCTTGGATGCAGCCGGCTGCATCACTGCCCGAGCCTCTCGCCTGTGAGATGCCTTTGAACCCATCTTCAGTTCTTGCCTTCTTGCGTCGTTATGAGAACCCAACTTCCGAGGGCAGCAATCAGAACAGAACGCTTCATTATCTGTCAGGAGGCTTGCGGACCTGGGTACTTTTTTTTCCCCTAGAAGCAGAACACGCTGATTTAAGACTTCATCAGTTCAAAGTGCTGGGTGTTGGGGTGCAGATTCAGCTACCAGCAGTGAGGCGGGCATTTCGTACGCCACCAGCAAGAAGGGCAGCGATGGGTGGTAGGAAACTGGGTGTCTGCCCGTTTACAGCTGCGGTTCTCTGGGCTCTGTAGTTGACACTTTCTGGAGCGTTTGGGTTGGTTTTCTTGCAATGGCAGAGCATAACAGCCCCGGGCTGCGGAGCGGTCCTGGCCTCGCTTTGCAGCCTGTCCCAGGAGGTGTCCAACTCGTTTGCTGTGTTTGGTCTTTCTGATGGGTGCTGGCAGTCCCCAGGGTGCCCGACGACGGGTGGCGCGGGGCTAGGGGCTGTGTGAGGATCATCGCTGCTTTCCAAGCTTGTACAGAGTTATTTATTTGGTCAAACCTATTTCTGGATGTCTTATATCTCTGGGAGAAGGAGAAATTTCTGTGCTGAGCGTAGCACAAATGCCCTCTCAGGGCAATGGCTGCGTGACGCAGGGCTGGGGCTCGGGCTGCGGGAGGCTGCATGGGATGGACGGCTGTGCTGTACAGGCTGTGACAAACACAAGTGTCCAAAAAAGCAAAAGGCAAAGAACCTGGCATAAGTTTTTTCTACCCATCTTGATAATTAAACATCTCTGAGTTTATCAAACCCTGCAGTTTCATGGCAGTTCTGGTCTCTTTGGGGAAAACCATCTGGCATTTTCAAAACCATCTCTGTGTTTGATAACGGTACGCGCATCTTCCTCTTCTCCTTCTCTCTCACGTTTCCGCATGAAGAAGTTCAAGGGTCTTGCGTACTCAGAATATCACTTCTGGTTTTATTCCTTTTGTACTGGGGGATGCTGTGGGGCCACCCCACAGCCCGGGGATGGGGAAAGCAGCCTTTCCCCTGAAAAACAGATCTCTGGGGCTGTGGAGACCAGCTCTGTAGCAGCAGGTTGGATGAGAGTAAATCGCTTAACAGGCCCTTGCTAATATCTATAAATCATGTGAAGAGTCTAAAAATTTCACTGATCTCATATATTGTTGCTTGTCACAAATGCTGTAATACATCATTACGTTGTCTGAATAGCATAAAATAACTCAACAAAGAACTAAAGGCAGGACACATCTGGCATGTCTAGACTGGGAAAATAGGTTACATTTGAAAATGTTCGCTCTTCCCCAGAGTCGCTCATGACCAGTTAACATATTTTTGAAAGTATTAAATTGCATTTGCACTAGGAGCAAAATCATGTTTAAATTGCTATTAACTAACACATTTTCAAGTGTGGCCTATTTTTCCTCATTTAGAAGTGGCCGTTTTCAGCCGAGCTGTCACCAACATGAGAGGGGATGTATGAAATGTGAAGAGGTAGGAGATGTTAAAGGAGGATTTTATTATCCCCAATATTTGGTTTAGGTTAATTTCAACTTTTGGCTGCAGGTTCCTATTTTACTGAAGCCAGTTTGTGCCTCGGTTAAAGAAAGGGGTAAGTAGGTTGGGGAACGTGGGGTTTCTTGGTAAGTGCATCACTAACACATCTCGCCGAGCAGGTAAGTCTAGGAAGTCTCCGGCGTTTCATCTCTGTCCTTCATTGCATCTCTCTGTTTTGATGAGAAGCTTTTTGTATTGTTTTGCTGAAAAATTTGCTAGGTGGGAATTACTGAAACTCTTTTCCCCGTCCGTCTGTTGTCTGAACGTGTTCAAGATGCTCAGCCTTGTCGTTGCACCCAGCTGGGGGGGATCCCATCGCGGGCAACCGGGACCTGCCCTGGCCGGACCCTGGCACACCGGGGTTCCCTGAGTGCTCTTACGGACTCCACTGGGGGGTCCAAAGTCCTGTGGGAAATCAAAAGCTCTTACACCGACACTTGCAGAGTGGGCTGGAAGTTTGATATATCCAGCCAGAAGTCTTTGCCGGTCAAACCTGGGAAGTGCTGCTCTCTGAGTCGCAGGGTTTGGGAGCCGGGCGGCTCTGGCTGCTGGGCACTCGCTGCCTCGGGGCACTGGGTTGAGACGGACTCTGCGGCGTGGGCTGAGAACTACGTACTGCTTACAGCCGGCCTTTACTGGCGTCAAGTGTTCATTCTTTAATTACAAACTGAATTCAGCCCCTGGTTTTACCACCGGATACATGTTAAGATTACAGCTACCTGCTCTGGGAAAACAGCACGGTCATTGCAACACTCTAGTCGTGTAGATTTTGAATAACAATTTGATGTATAGACTGATACTTTATTATTTTGCCTTTTTTCTCTTGTTATCCATGAGAATCACTTTCCCATTAATTACTTTTCTGTTAATTACTCACATTAGACGAAAAAGTAATTTCTATGACTACGATCGCCGGTGAGGTTCAGGGGCAGAGCGCACTGCAGCGTGCTCCTGGCATCACGGCTCACGTGCAGCTGCTGCCCTCGGAGCAGATTATCCGCAACCTGCTGAGGGAACGTGAGCTCCAACGAGGAGCTCCCGAGTCAGAAATCAGAGGACAAAGAGCCCCCAACCAACAGCTTGGTCACACGTGCTGGCACACGTAGAGGTCATTTTCTGCAGAGAGTGGAAAATACAGGCAGGGCGGGCAGCGCTGCCCCAGCTCCTGGCAGGGAT
The DNA here is from genome assembly GCF_028858705.1 of Grus americana. Lineage (NCBI taxonomy): Eukaryota > Metazoa > Chordata > Aves > Gruiformes > Gruidae > Grus > Grus americana. Next base: position 34,872,366 of record NC_072859.1, read on the forward strand.
GTCCCGGGGAATCAGCTGGTGCTGCCACAGGTGGGATTTTCTCTCCAGTATCTCATCGTGTCTCTTCTTTCAACGTGCATATCATGCTCAGGAATTGTCCAAGGGGTTAATTTTACTGTAGAAACTAGAGATGGGAAATCTGAGAAAAGACCAACCTAAATCAGCAGTGAAGAGTTCAGTAGTTCAGTTTGATCTCGTCGGGTAAAGGATCAAACCCCTTTCGGTTATCTTCACAGGAACTGAGAGCTGTCAGAGGATGAAGAATCGCAGGCCTCATGCATTGCTCCATTGCTCAAATAAACTGAGCAAACTCATCTCACCAAGGGGCTGAAGCTGTCCTGGCCCATCCTTGGGCTCCGCAGCCGTGCAGTGCTGCCCGTGCCCTGCAGAGCAAACCGCAGGGCATCTCCGCCCTGCTGCATTTGGGACCTCGCACATTAAATAACCCTGTTTTAATTCCTCTGTGTCAAAATCAGGGTGAAAATTAGTTAAGAATGGATATGTGAGCATTAATTAATCTCGGTCTATCCAATTCTGTGTAAGCAGCAAGTATTTTTAGCTGCTGCTCATGGTGATAGTTTTGTGAGTTTATTAATAGTTGGGCTGAATTTTTGTGCTGCTCTGCTCAGGAGCAGATCGCTGGTGGTGGACGAGCAATGGGCTGCTGCAGGGAAGGTTCGAGTGATCTTCTCCCCGGAAAGTGGCAGGAGCCTGTGGAGGTAGCAAGCTATGAAAATAAAACCAAGAGGATTTTGTGGTAGAAGGGGATGAGACAGCTGACATTTTCAAGCACTTTAATGAAGACTGTGTTTTTCTCACAGCTGAGGTACAAATAGCGAGGGCTTTGTGGAAGGAGGCAGAGAAAAGCCAGTAAGTCAAAAAATCTCCTTGGTGTAAACCCCGCAGGATGTGGGAGAGGCCAGCGCACAGCCTGGCACGGCTGCACCGGGGACACAGCCCAGGCGAGGCTTTGGGGGGATGCATCCAGCAGCAGCATGGTGCGAATGTCCAAGCGAAGCAGGGAAGAGCCGAACAAAGCAGCAGCCAGTGCGGTTTGGGGTGGGAGCGGCTGTTAGGCTGCAGAGCCGGGCAGCCCGGGACTCCACAGACTGGCGATGTGCAAGGCCAGGCAATAGCGGAGTTGCTGGCGCTGGGTTTGTTACGTCTTGGCATTTCGGGTTCTTTCTGGAAATCTGCTTCTAAAGGGTATGCTTCTGAGCTTTCTTTTGGTTTTGTTCCCTGCACTTGTGGCCGCCCAGTGAATCCCAACCATTTCTGGAACAGCAGCATCTGGTGCAGGGGGTCATTGCCGGTGCTCGCGCACGGCTCTGTGAAAGCTCTGCAGACGGGCTCGCCAGCTCTCACCTCCTGTTGCCTTTCTGCCAGTTTTTGCAATTGCAGGAGCCCTGGTCAGAGATGTTATACACGTCCAGTTACAGAATTTCAATGGTTTAAAGTTTACACGATGCTATTTGTATAGGAGAGTCTCTGCCGTTCTTCATGGCGTTAGCACTTTGACTTGCAAGGTGAGCGGTCGGTCGGCTGCAAAGTGGGGCGGAGGAGCGATGCTCAGAGCCGTGGCGAGGAGAGGACGGGGTCCCACCACGGGGTGCCTTGCGCTTCAAGACGCAGGAGGCGGCTCGTCAGACCGGGTGGGTTTTGGTGCAAAGACATTTTCTCATTTTGGGGCTGGCTGCGATGTGCTCGGGCAGGCCTGGGCTGCCGGTGGGAGTCTCAGCAATGCAGATTGCCAGAGAGGGTTCCTCCCACGTGCGCCTATAAATGATCCTCCAGCGCTGGGTATCACGGGCGTGCAGGCAGGCAAGGCGGCGGAGTTTAGTGACTGAACTTGCTGGCATCTTGCTGCAGCATGGGTGCGTTCGAGACCTGCATGCACAGCGCTCTCGAGCTGCGCCGCTGCGAGCTCTGCCACGTGTGCCGCCAAGCCGGTGCCGGTAGGACCGTGTCCATGCGCGTGCTGCCGCCGCACGCTTTCCCAAACAGGCACACGTGTGTCACGGCTGAGATCGGTTTGCAAGACTGCTGCAACCCAGTTGCTATGGCATGTTTATTAAAGACAAATTACCCGTGCAGCTCACGGGTATAGGATGTATTGGACTCCGCACACATCACATATATCGAGCCAAGCAGAATCTGACCTTAAAGATTTCCTTGACCCACCCTTTCCAAACAACGCGATGGACAACCTGGGCCTGGTCTGGGCCTGATGGCCCCACATGGCTGGAGTACGGAGAGCCCCACGCTGCAGAACAAAGTGCTCCTTTCTGAGAACTGGCCGATGGCTTTGGTTGATGAAGGGTTGGGGGGGGGCTGCAATTTTGGCAACTTTATACCCAACGGTGTAGCGGGGAGGACAAATGCACACGTCAGACCATCGTTTGGGACTGGAAAATGAAAATAGGGGGAAATTTGGGAACAGGACCTGCAGCAGAGCTGGGGCTTGTGCCTTGGGCAGGGGTTAGCCAAGGCCATCCCAGGGAGGGTTGGGGGAAGCCCGTGGTTCGGTGCTGGTGGGGTCACTGCTTGTTGCCGTTATAAGACCAGGGCCATCTGGCACATCTGTGCTAATGGTGCTCGGGTCAGTGAGGCTCAAGTGCTCCAGATATTGATTGCATTATTTTTCTTTTACAAGGCAAAGGGCCTCAGGCAGCCTGAGGCAGGGGGGGTCGTGCATGGCGTCCCCCGTGCCTCACAAAGCCCTTCTGCGGGGGTGACCCGCTCCCCCCACTTGCTTTGCCTCTGGAAGAGGGCAGAGGCGAGCAGCTGCCCAGATTAGCGCTGCCTCTTCCCCAGCACCGCTCCTGCTCTCCTCTGCTCAAAACCTGCAGTGAAGCCTGGAAGTAGAACAGTAGATGTGCACAGTGCACTACGCTTCTGCAGTCCAGTGCATGGAGGTGTTGGCAGCTGAAGACATCCATCCCTAGTTAGTGAATGATTTAATTATTGTTGAAAATCTTGAGGAAATCAATAGACACGTTTAACAACCTCCAGTTGAAGGATGGCTTGAGCTGTGGCAACTATTGACCAGGCTATAGCACTAATAAATAAATGAAAACTGGCACCCCGTGCACCTGCTGCAGTTCTGCTTGGAGATGCCGGTGGGATGTAACAGCTATCGGTCATGGGAACAACACGCGTTTACTCGTGGCTTCCACACATCCGCTATTCTGAGCTGTCCGCGAGCATCTGGCCGTGGCGGGTGACGTCCTGCCTCCAGCAAAGCTGTGAGGAGTTTTATCTCCAGCTTTGCTGCAAGGCTGGGGCAGGGGGTGTCGGGGCTGACGTGCGGGGGCTGCCGAGCGTGCGGAACACGGCCCTTGGGAACACCAAGGAAAGTCTTTGCTCTGTGTTTTGTCACAAACAGCAGCAAACATCAGGCTGGCACGTATAAACAAAAAGCTGCAGTCTCCTTCGGGCCAGCGACGGTGAGGCAGGACAGCGGCGGGTGTCCTGTCTGAAGGCAGAGGGATGGAGCCGGTGGCCCCAGCGGTCCCCCGTCCTCATGTTACGCCATGCTGCTTCTCGGGGGAAAACACACAGAAACGTCTCTGCACGTCCAGATTTGCAAACTTCTGTTTGCAGTAGGACATCAAGCCTGCAAAATCCAATAACTATAGATTTCATCTGTTTTCACTGAAATACCACTTTGCTGGATTCCAGATATTTGATTACATTTAATTTGATTTGATTCTTTTTATTATTGATTTGATTCTTTTGAAAGTCAGAGAACGATTATCAGAGAAGGAAAACAAATATTTTTGTAAGATTAATATGAACTTGTTAGGCAAAATGCAAGTGAAGTCAGCCACAGTTCCTTTTTTAGCTCTTTTATTCCTCATTCCGTGTTGTGACAGTGCTGTTCCTTCCGCTTAGCTAAGAATAGCCGAAAGTCTCCCAGGAGCAGGCTCAGACATGTGCTTCCTGGGGCTTCATAAGAAGAGTCAACTTTGCAGGAGTGTGTGAAGGGGAAAAACATCTCCAGCAAGCCGTCTTTGTCTTCCCCTTACTGACCATGACTGTTCTTCTCTGCTACCCTTGCCACTGCATAAAATACAGCGTGGGCTTTAGCCGTAGGTAAGGGATGAAGTAAGGCTAACCCCAAAGCTTTCTGTGGTTGATGCAAATGATTGATCCGTTGCATCAGTCCGCCTGACCTGTAATACAGACCCCGGCTGGAAGGAGCTGATGGATGATGCTCCCAGAGGAGCTTTTCCTTGTGTTTCCTTCCCCCGTGCATTCTCCTGGGGGCAGCGGGGCAGGTGGGTGCTGCTGCTGGGAGGGAAGGGGAGGCACGTCCGTGAGCCCCGCTCTCCGCGGGGCTGGGGCTGAGGGGAGCCGCAGGTGAGCCCCGGTGCTGTAGGAAGCAATCGTTGTATCGAGGAACAGCACAGATTCACGGTGAAGTCTGTAGCTGATGGCAGGAAAAGCAGCGACACGGAGGGACGCAGATGTCCCTGTCTGTGCCCTGTGCCACCACGTGTCCCAGACGTGGAGACGGCATCCAGACCTTGCCCCGGCCGAGAGCCAGGTCCTGCTGACTTGTGACATCCCCGCGGAGGTGTCCCGACCACCAAACCGCCTCGGCCAGCCCCGGGCCCCTCACCTCTGGCTTCTGGCAGGAGCAGCCGAGGCACCGCCACGTTTAGCTGACACCAGCAGTGAGCGTGGGTGTGCGGAGAGAGGGGCTTCAGTCGGCGTCATCCGCTTCTGTACCTTTGCCACGGCTCTGCTCACAGCTGGTGGCAAGCCAATGGTGCTAACACGGCAGCATTTTTTCTCAAGAGACAACGTGTACATTTTATGCATATGGTAGTATATCTAACGCAGTGATTTCTTTCTTACCCAGTTCCTCCGAGTCCCTTTTCAGACGGGACGGTGTTGCCCAGCTCTGTTGGGAAGCTGTCTCCATGCTGGTGAGGTCCAGGCAATACCTCTGACCAGGAATTGCTGTGCTGCAGCTTGTAAAGCGGCTTTGAATTCAGCGAGTTGCTCGCTATCGCAATTACACAGGGCCAGATAACTCCAGACTGACTTGATCAGAAAATTGCTCTTATGTATTTTTTTATTTGTATTCAACCCTTAGCTACATGAAGAAATTTGCATTTGCTGCAATAGGATGAGCAGCGGGGTCCTTGGCATAGCTCCTCGTGAGGACTTCACCACAATCACGAGTGTTTCCACCCCACGCCTTTCAGATAGATTAGAAAAGCAGCAATTTTGTTACAGGAAACTCAACTCATTCTTGACACAAACATTATATTGATTTGATGAAGCAATTTTGCTTAAGTGTGGTGGCAGCAAATGGCAACTTATGCAAGAGAGGTTAAAATAATCTAACAGGTTTTTTCCCCACAACTCTATTTTGACTGATCTTACAAAGATGTCATCCTCATGGGTAATAACCCGAGCTGCTAAGTGCTGTGTGCTTACAGCCATACCTGCGCTTTATAGCAGAGCGCCAGTTCTGGGATGCCACCATTTGTAAATTAATTAACCCTGAGTGCACAGCCATTTGCAATGGGAAACAATATATAGCAGTAGCTATAAAACCAGTTTTATGCCTGTGTGAGTATTTGTGAACCAAAGAGGAGAAAAGTCATTAATACTTATTTTCTGCCAGCTTTTAGAGCTTAGAATTATCTCATTAAGCACTGAAGGAGCGATGAGCTCACAGTAAGAAACCTCAGCTCTAAACTTGGAAATAATTGCTGAAAGCAAGGTGAAAATTCTTAATGCTTTCTAAGGTCTTAATATGCAGGACTTTGCTTCATCTTTTCCCTTGAGTCGTTTTTATTGTAACTTGTCCTGTCGCAGGTTTTTGTTCTTTTTTAGACTATCAGCTTTTGTTTCAAGTCTTTACATTTTAATAATCGGGTTTATACCTTTGGGTATCTGTCTTCTGCTTCCGGCTACCGCCGCCACCAGCGCCTGCATTCCTCCGCCTACCCAGCGTACGTGCTGAGATGCATCAAAACGTACGGCACATCCCGGCGTTTCGTCTGCCCTGTGCTAACTCTAAATCATTTCAGCTGACGTAGTTTACATACGTGTGCTGACAACAGCTGGGGGCTCGATGAAAGATGTCAGCAACAGGACAAGCGTGGGAGCGGCGAACGCTGCTTAATTGACCACGATCTAACAGTAGCTTCATCTTTTGGGTGGAAAGACTCCTTGGATAAAGCCCGACCTGTTCTTAGCAGAGATGCCACCAAGGAACACCTTCGCTCTTTGCGGGTCACTGGCGTCTTCTGGAGGTGAACATCACAAAAAGTTTGATGACAAGTATTTATTTGGCTGTACGTACCAGGGGGTCCCCACAGCGGGGAGGGGCGGCCGTATCCTGCACACTCGAGTTTCGCCCTCTCTGGGCAGCTGAAAAATGAATCGTGGTGCAGATTGAGCCGCTGAGCCCAGAGGAACCTTGTCATTAACCCTCAGGAGCAGCAGCAGAAGCTGTGCTGACGCCAGCGGCCATTGTCCTCAGTTCAGCTTCTGGAGAGGCGCTGCCAATATTTTGCATTGAAAATGCATTTCTGCAACCCGCTCTTTGGCAGCGGAAGCTGTTGCCGTTGGCTGGGGCATGCAATGCAGAACAAGCCGGGAGAGGCGCGTGGAGTACAGCTTTCTTATAGAAAAGCAAGTTTTGAAACAGTTGCAAGTTTGAGATTTTACTCAATTATTTTTAAAGATTCTTTCCTGAAACTCCCCCTCAGGAGTCAATTCTCGTTAAATATTCACGGGCCTTTCCGGCTGCCGGCCCTCCGTTCCCAGGCGCTGTGCGGTGGCTGGAAGGAAAGAAGAAATGCTGTTAGCTGCTGGGTACGTCCCCCTTTACTGAGAGGGAGCCAGCACCGAGGAGGCTTCCCAGGCCGTTTCCCAGAGCAGGCGGGAGGGAGGGACCTGCCTGGCTTGCAGGAGGAATTGCGATCCCTTCTGTTCCCCAGCTCCACCCAGCCCGAATCCCCCCCGAATGCGATCTTCTTGCGGAGAGCAGAGCAGTTTCCTGCAGACGTCTGCTCTCCCCCCCGCTCCATAATGCATCGTTAAATCAGCAAGTACTTGACATAATTGGATCCCAGTACATAGCTGAAGTTTGTAGTGCCACTGCAGTACAAATAAACATCTTCACCACAGCTGTAGGGCTTACAAGATTAAAAATGCGCTCGTCTCCTAAGAAAAACATGGGAGAGCTTGTGCACTGGCAGGTGATTCCTGCTACGACGGTATCTGGAACCAGGCATCCTTTTTCGCTGCTGATTTACTCCTTTTTTTAAAAAAGCACAATAAACCCAAAGCTGACTGGTGTCCGTACACCAGCGGTGCTGCTAGGCCGAGGGCTGGGACTCAGTATTGCTGAGTCAGCATTTGCCCGTAGTGGTGCTGGCTGGTAGCGGTACTGGTCACCGCGGGGTAAGCGTGGCTGCTGCATCCCCAGCCCCTGGTGCCGGCAACGCATGGCCGGGAGCGACCTGCAGCGCCAGAGACAGTAGTCGATCGGTCGAAGGGAGTGTGGAAGTAAACCAGACAAATTGGAGAAGAAAGCCGCAATGTGTTAATTAGCCGTTGGTATGGAAAGCTAGTATTTCAGAAATGCTGTTTTCTCTTATTAATCTTGACACAGCTGTTTGTAGGTTATCTGGAAAGGGGATAAGTGATTTTCCTGAAAGCAGGTTTTGTGTTTCATCATTTCTTTAAAGCATGTTATTGCAATTACCATTTACCTAATGAACTCTTCAAATTTAATTAGCATAATCGGTGCCAATTTTGCGAAGAAAGATTCATCCTACTGTAATAAAAGTTTAGATGAAATTCGCCCATACGCCGCAGAGGCCTGGGCTGGCAAACTGCTTCTGGGGACGCTGCCCAGCAGGACCAGGAGCTGGTTGTGCACTAGCGATTCCCTTCGCATCGCCGGTGGTTTGCCAGGGCAGCGGCTCAGGGCTGGGGGTGCTCGAGCCACCCCGGGCACGTGCACCGGCTCAGCTGAGCTGCTTCGGTGTGAGCGAAGCATCCTATTGCCTTGGCTTAGTTGCTGGCACTGAAAATACGGATGAGAACGTGGTTGAAACATCAATATCTCTGCGGAGAGAGCCCTGCCCTCATGGCACTGTGATCGGCCGAGGACACGTGTTCGCCCTTGTGCGAGAGTCACGCAGAGGTGATGTGATCTGGTCCTGCTCCGTGTCGGTCTATGTCGGAGTCAAGTGTGAAACGCAAACGCTCGTGCCTCCGCCTGTGCCCTGATCACAGGAGCTTTCCTCTTCAATTCAGCCACCTGGGTAATTTGCGTTGATTTAAGTTTTAAACCCTTCCCTCCCCAAAAGTGGCATGTGATCTACTCATAAAAATATGTTAAGGAGGTTCTGGCCAACATGCAGATGGAGGAATTAAATGTACGACAAACATCCTTTACATCTGGCATATAGAGGCTGATAAGTATTTCCAGCTGGATTTGACATAAAAGATTTAGAAGCTGCCAGGTGAGGGGTTGCCCGGTGGGATCAGTCAGTCACAGCAGCAAAATCGGTTTTGCCAGCAGGAGATTTGGGTGCAGAGGCTGGGCTCCTTGCAGTCCTGCCTTGCCCCTCGCAGGCACCCTGGGGGGACCCAAAATGGATTTACCAACTTTTTTTTCCCCAGAAGTATTTTTTTTCCCAGAAGTATTCCAGAGTTTGAGGGAAGTTTTGCTAGAACAGATGCCCGACTGCAGCCACTCTGCGAGCAGCGAGGCTTTCTGTGATACTCCTTTAATGGGAAAAGCTGCTCTGCAGCCAAAGCCTCACTTCAAAGCATCAGTATTTTGAATATTTCTCTTAAATGAATTTGACTCTGTTAATTTTACTAATATAATACAACGCAGAAGAGCATATGTTGCTGCAAAACAAGCTGCGTCCCAGAGGGCTGCCCGTAGGTGCTGCAGAGTGCCACGTGCTTTGGCATGCCTTCCTTCTCCATTGAATAAATTCTTCCCGGTATTTGCTTCGCCAGCCGTAGAGATGACACCCTTCTGCTGAAGAAGTCATTACTTTAACAGAAAGCATCCTGTGGGAAACGTGGGGGGGGGTTGCAGAGTCAGGCCGGGAGGATGCTCCTTTACACCCAGGCGCCGGTGCAGCAGCGTGTGGGAATAGTTGTGCTCAGTAAATGTGGGTCAGGTCTGCTTGTCCTCTCTCTTCCCAACAAGACTGATGCCTGGAGTCCTTTCTAAAAATGGAATTACCATTGCTTGGGCTTTACTAGCTGTAGTTTTCACATCTCCTGCTAGTCGAGTAGTGAGCTCCTGGCCTGCTTTTCCTCTTCGCAACCTCTTTGCGCGAGTGGTTAAATGTATGTGAAGCAAAACAGGAAAATGTGAGATTCCAGACATTGCACCAACAAATTAAGAGGAAACTGTCGTGCTTCTGCTGTGCAACGGTCTCTTCGTTCCCCGAGTTCAACGTCTCCGTGTCCTGGGCTCCCTCCACAGGAGGCGTGCTGTGGGAAGCCAAAGCTTCCTCTGCAGCAAGCCAACCCCTTTTATGTAGGACTCTCCCTTCCATCAGGGGCCGTACGGCAGGAGATGAGCTATCGTAAGGGGATTGCTCTTCACTGCTCTTGAACATAGAGGCGCAGCTTTATGTGGAATATCAGCCTGAATCGTGGGAGTCGTGACATCTTCCTGTGCCCTTCGTACAGCCCATGCAAACAGGGTAAATACATCCTTCCAGTTCCCGGTGACGTTCCCAGCAGCGGTGGCCCCGAGTCCTCGGTCCCCTCCCCAGGCTGGGGGTCTCCATGCAGGTTGCAGCCGCGTTGTCCCTCTGGTAGCAGCCGTCTGTCCGCAGGGGAGGATCCCTCCCAGCACCAACAGCGTTAGGAAAACGAACCCCTCTTTGTTTATCTGTCGGGTTTTGCTGGAGCCGCTTGGAGCAGCTCCTCGCTCCTCCCCGTAACCTCTGCACCGTCCATGGCTGGGAAGGGGCGCGCTCGCCCCAGCGCATCCCTCTGGCACATGGCAGTCCCCTGCCCGCCCCTCGTGAAGCTCTCCCAGGGCAGAGCAGCGCGGGGGAAACCAAATCCCCTCCCGGCAGCGCAGGGTACCAAACCCTTGGTCCGCTCAAACCAGGGACTCTGCCTCTGCCTGGCTCCTGGGGGGCAGCAAAAGTTGCTTTCCCCCCATGTTTGATTAAATCAGGTACTCATCTTCCTCGGCACCTCTGGAGAGAGAGGCCGTCCTAACACGCGGGAAGGACGAGCTCCCTCGTGCCTTGGCTCCGGCACGGCTGTTCTCCCTGTGGGTTGCAGAGCGGGTTTCTTTCTGTTCGGTAGCACAAAAAGCCAAGCGTGCGAGTTGAACACGGGTGCAATCAGCGCAGCGATGGGGCTGGCCGGGACTGGCTGTTTCGGTTAACCTTGGCAGGCCCTACTGCAAAAATCTCTACGTCCGTCTAAAAATTTCCTTCTCATTCCAGTGCCCTGATGAAACTCTTAATTTGGGTAATTACGTTGCCAAGAAGCAGTTAACGTGCCAGGAGCTATCGGTGGCTCACGCAGCAGCAGTGCCCAAGGCCGGCGCTGGTGTGGGTGCTGCGGGAGGCGGTGGTGCAGGATGAGGCCCCGGCGTGGATGGGGTCAGCCCTAACGCCTCCCGGGTGGGCAGTGGTTCATTGAGCATCGGCGGTGCTGTCAGAGGTCTGTGCCACATCGGGTGTTTGGCAGGCGGGCCGTGCGGTGGCCGTGGCGGTACCGGTCCCGGTTAATCGGGTGTGAGGGGTGGGGAGGGTGGTGGGGGTGCAGGTGAAACCTTCATGGCTTTTCCAGGAGTGCGTTGGGAACGCGTCGCCATCTCCCCTTGGAAGTCGTTGCTTCTTGGGTGCTGTGGGATTCAAACAGGTCCTCGCCGTAGAGAAATGTAATCACCCCTCGTCCAGAGGTGCTCCAGCTGTTGGCTTTTCTAAAATTGATCATCTGTTGCCTCTTTGCATGCGGTTAAAATAGAATGAGCCCCTTGTGCTGTAGGTTATAGAACAGGCTTGCAGCTTCCAGAATTGTTAGTAAAACTTAATATTCCAGGAATGTGGAAGATCTGTGGGTGGCAATCAGTATTTCATGTTCTTCCCTCAGCGTACCCGTGCTGAGTGATGTTGTTTGGGAGCGGGGATGAGGGGCAGCAGCCTGGCCCTGCTCCTGCCTTTCCCTCCGCCCTGGCGACAGCCGCACATCACCTCCGCCCACCTCTCACTATACGGGCTGGAAGTAACGGAGATGAGAACCATTTGAAAACAAAAAATGGTAACAAGTGTGGCCAGAGCTGAGCGTTGAAAATGAGATTGTCTCTGCTCTGTACAAAATTAAATTCCTGGTGGAAGTGATTAGCAATATTGCTAATAATTTACCGTGCCATATTTCAATATACCAGCTGGCTCCAGAAGTGCATTTCCTGAATAAATTAATGCCCAAGGGCTAATTCTCCTGCCCGTCGTAATGGTTTCACACACGTCTCTCCCCTGCAACGGCCATCCCTGTCTCACTGCCGGGGAAAGCACGGATGCCAGCCCAGCAGTGCCAGGCTCCTGCGGGGACTTTGTCCCCTCCCTTTGCGACGGCAGCAGCGTGTTCTGCTGGGGAGAAGAGCTCCTTCGTGCCGGTTCCTGTCGTTTCCCCAAGCTCTTCAGCATCCTGAGGTGTCACACCTCCCGTGCCATCGCGGGGAGGGCATCAGGAGGGAAAGCAGCCAGGCATCGCCTTAGAGCTGCAGATCTCCATCCACCCGGTCCCAGCCCCAGGAACTGCTGCTGCTCATGTCCTGGGGTTTATACATATGCGTAGAAATAAGCGTGAAGCACGGAATAGCGAAAGCATTAAAAATGAAATCAGTAAGATGCTTATCCTCACAAACAGACAATAGCACCTGCTGTTTCTATTTGGTACGCTGACATGTTTACTCCCTTGGCATCCTTGCTGGAGGTGATGGCCTCGCCCTTCCTTTTGACGTATTTGCAGACTGCAGAGACTGGGAGCTGCTTGAATCCGGTACACGGGATCGTGCAGCTGGATGATGAAAAGCAAAACAAGACCACAATATCACGGAAGAAATTTAAAAACTTTTTATTATGCTTCATATCACGGATCTGAAGCACTGCTTGAGATCTATAAAAATGTCGGGAAGAGAGGCGGGAAGAGCTGGACCGTGCCCGCTGGCTCCCCAAGGCTGGGGGTCCCGGCACCCCATCCTTCTCATCCCTCCGACCGACGGGGCGTGCTTCCCCAGCAGTGCATTTGGGTGCAGCTCCATAGCTCTCACTGCCACCAGCTGCAGCCCGCAGGTATCGGCCTCTTTCAGGCTAGAGATGCTGGAAGCTGTAATCTCTGTATTTAAACACACAGTAAGAGCATTTAAGGTTTTTTTCAGTGTAGGCAGCATTTAATTCCGCCTTCTTCACCTCCTTGTTTTGACCGATAATAACTTATTTTTGTTTATTAATACAAAAGGTAAGGGTAAGTTGCTTTTAGGCCAGCTCTTCATCTCAGGTCTCTCAGCAAAGCTGCCTGAGGTCGTGCCTGCGCTCGGGAGAATCCCACCTCCAGCCCCTGCCGGTGCCTCCAGTTTCTGTGGTAACAGCACGTCTCCACGGTTTCCACTTCAATATGCTAAAAAAGTTATTATTAACAGCGGAATTTCTTTCATAGGATTTTTTCATTTGAATTATGCCAGGTTTAGAGTTAAATTGGCCAGGTGTTTTGCTTGCCCTAAATTCAAGCTGGTGTTAATGGCAGACGAAGTTGCCAGTAGTTAGGAGCGGTGCCGCAGGGACCCGCCGCGGCCGGGGGTGCTTCCCCGGCTCTGCCCGTGTCTGCGGGGCGGCCACGGGCACCTTTGCTTGCCGCTACTTGTAATTGTCCCGATTTCTGATATTTGTGCACCAGCGGATCACAATGCCTGCGGGCTGGTCAGCGCAGGTTTGCTGCTCCTCGTGGAAATATTTGTAGGTTTTGGGGCTCTACTGCGTTTTTACGAATTACGGTAGCTGACTGCAGAGCCCGGTGCTGCCTGCGTCGACCTTCGGGTCTGCTCGCCACGGTCTGTTGTTTGAACCAGTGTTACAGGAAAGCAATAAAATTATTTTTGTTCATCCTAACACACCTTTATTGTGTTGGCCGGATACAGCTAGCAAAGCTGCATTTTTCTTCTGTGATCTGATTTTTCTGTGATCTGGCTTTATTTCTGCTATAGATGATTTATAATTGGTAATGGGCAGCTTTGCTTTTCCCATCACGTGAGGCTGAAAGCTTTCTTTACGGGCTTCGCTATGCATTTACTACTCAGCTCTCTGCTCTCCCGCTTCTCTCATTTTAAGGAGGAAATTCGCCTCAGAGAGAGGAACTCCTGCAGGCAGCAGGCCAGCTGAAAAGGGCTTCCATGGCAATCCATCGCACTTCAGTTCGGACAGAGCTGCGCCGATCCCCCCCAGCGCCGATCCCCCCCAGCACCGATCCCCCCCAGCTCTGCGTGCACGGCCACTCGCTCCGTGAACGGTGCAGATATTTTATTAGTCTTTGAGGACCAGACTCTGAAGAGCTTTGCTGCTTACACGGGATGATGCGTGTTGTTAGATCAGAGCGTTTGGTGCGCGGGCAGAGGAGGCTTGGCAGAAGTTAGACCGAGAAGCCGATGTGAGCATAACCATGAGTTGATACTATCCAGCTGTGAAATATGTTACATTAAGCTTATGGACAGAAGAAGTTAGAATTTTTTTCTGGAGCAATAGTTCCGTTAAGGTTCATGACAAATACTTCTCAGCAGCAGTGACGCCTTTCCCAGACCGCATGTGAGCACTAAAGCCTTTGTGGGTTTTCAGAGCAGGGACAGCAAGAGCCTGCACTGTGACTTCGGACCGGGGGAAGCAAACTCCAGCAAGCCCAAGCAGCCGGTGCCAGCATCCCCTGGCCCACGGCACGGCCGGCTGGTGCGTTAGCTGGGCTGCTGGCCATGCTGGGCCATGCCTGGCCGTGGATTTGCTACTTCACCCTCGGTCTCACGGGTGTAAAACTGATAAGAGATTAAATTGAACAAGTACCGTATGTCAGGGGGTTCAGGTTGGACTGTCTTGTCTGTGAGATGCTCAGCTTCCAGCCAGGGAGTCTGATTTTAGAGGTTGTGCTGGTTTTGCCATCTGAGACCATGAGCCAGCAGGATGAGGTATTCAATGCATTTGTTTAGTTTAGGTCATTGCTGAATGGAGATCTCAATATAATTTTTAGGAATAAAGTAATTTTTAGGATGAATCTATAATGGTTTATACTGCAGCCTCATATGTTCCAATTGATTTCAAGTGAAACCCACATAATTTGGTTTCTACTTAATGAAGTTATAAAGTCTTATTGCAAATTAGTAAAAGATCCATTTATTCTGTTTTGGAGTTTACTAGAAAAAAAAAAGCAGCTACAGTCAAAGGGTGCAGCAGAGCAGACTTTAGGTTATCAAGCAGAACTCACAGGACATCAATGGGGAAGTAAGGGAGGTACCAGGGAAGGGGACCCGGAGCGCTGTGCTGCGCAACGGACCCTGTTCTTGACTTTTGGGGTTTTTTTTTTCAGCGTAGGTAGCAGTCAGGTCTACCGCTTATTTTAAACAGATTTTTTTAACAGTAGAACACATGAACTTTGAGCCAACAATCTTTTTCTTAAAAAGAAAAAAAAAAGAAAAAAGATGGGAATACAGCTGCAGCCCAGCTGCTGGGGACGAGCGCTGCGGCCACTGTACCTGCTCACCAGTTCCTCCTCCTGCAATGGGGAAAGCAGGATCGGGCCCAGTGCCGACTCCAGGGGTGTACCCCAGAAATGCTGAGGGCCCCGGCTGGACCGCGGCAGGGTGTTTGGGTGGGGTGCGGGGGCCGTAACCCCCCAGCGCAGGCAGTACCAGCGTGGGAGCGAAGAAGGGAGAAAAATGCACTTCAGTTGTGCATTGTACGGGGAACCGGCAGCTCCGACGGCGCTGGGATGGCGCCGTCCTGGCATAAAGTAAGGCAGCCCCCACCCTGAGGTATGGTTATAGATACAGATATAAACATTGTGCAGCGTATGTACGAGAGATACACAGAAATGCAGTGACTCCCTGTGCCTTATGTGCCAACCCCAGGGAGCCCCGCAGCGCTGCCCGTGTCCTGGGGACTGCCCGGAGGGCATTCGTCTCTGAAAACTCGTGTGCATCAATAAATGGGTCCAGTGATGAATCGTCTGCAGTGCTCCAACTACACTCCCTAATATCAAAAACTCCTTTAAACCTGCAGCAGGAGCAGCAGCAGCAGGAGCAGCGGGAGCAGAGCCACGGGTACCTCTGCAGCCCCGTGTGTTCCTCATGGACTTTGGGGTCCCTGGCAACCACGGGGACCCGACACATCCAGCTCTGGTGAACCCTCCCCTTGCACCATTTCACCACGAATATTCGCTGTTGCCCTAATCACCGTTCCAGCACCCTGCAGCGCTGGGCTGCCGGCCGAAGGGCTGGGGAGGGTGGCAGGTGAGCAGGGCTATGAGCCGGCGCTGCGGGGTGGCTGGCTGGGAGGACAACTCCTCCGTCCCCAGCCCCGCAGGGAAAATCAACGTGCGAAGCCTCGGGGGTTTAACGGAAAAAGCCATTGAGCCTCTGTGCCACAGCGAGAAAACGGTACAGAAAACCAGAAACATGCAGTGCAGGGGGTTATCTTTGCTGTCAGGTGCAAGGTCAGACCAGACTTGGCATTTCCCCCAACTTGCCGCCCTCGCTAGCAGAGGTAATTAGTTTTAAAGTGAAAATAACTTACGACTTCTATTGTCTCAGCCTTATAGCTTGAAATGTCTTCTTTAGATGCAACAGCTGTATTCCCATATTTTTTCTTTTTTTTTTAAGAAAAAGATTGTTAGCTCAAAGTTCATATATTCTACTGTTAAAAAATGTGTTTAAAACAAGCAGTAGACCTGACTTCAACCCTCCAACAAGGCGGGGGCCTTTATAAGGTGCCAAGTTTGCTCAGGAAAGAAAACTGGCAGTATTTTCCACCCAAAATGATCCACTGGCTTCTTGGAACTATTTATATATTCAGATGAAGGGAGGGAGGCCGAAGTCTGTCTATATAAATGTCATCTGAAGCCTGCTTAATGGAATTAGCAGGAGTAAGTCAGTGGAACTCCACTGAAGTCAATTGAGTTGCTCCCACTTAATTGGTGAATTTGTCATCAAATACTTAATTTGCTCTATAGAGCAATGGAAACATACTATATATTCTGTATGCTAAAAATAGTCTACATGTTGATCCTTCTTCATTAATAAACCTCAAAAAAAGGAATTGTGTGCAGCCCGAAAAGCCCATAAATCCCATGCGAATGTAGTTAATAAGTATTAATTGGCGAGGAAGGTGCTCCGCTGCTCATGCTGTGCGGGATGCTCCTGTCCTGCCGTGGTGGAGCCTTGTGGATCCGGTTTGTGTGGGAACCGAGAGCGGGCTGAGGGCCATGGAGCCACAACCTGGCTTTGCTTGTGTCCCTGGCAGAGGGACGGGGGCGGGAGCTGCCTGTGCCCCCGCCTGACTCTTTTCTCTGCTGCCGAGATGAATTTTCACGTGAGCGTCCACAGCCGGTGTCAGGGAGCGGAGAACTGTGCTAAACTGCAGGTCTGGTTCCGACGGTGGCTGGGAGACCCGCACCCCGCGGGGTGCCAGTGCCGAGGGCTGTGCACAGGGCTGCCGGTCCCCACCGCCAGCCCCCGGCTGAGCGGGGCAGGGGCAGGATGCCTGTGGTTGCTCCTCCGCAGCTCCCTGCACGGACAGACGTGACCCTGCTGTCTAAGAGCTACACAGAGGCAGCAAGTCCGTCTCACAGAGGGCGGCGAGCATTCTGCCGTGAGCCTGCGGGACTGTGTACGATACTGGTTATTATAGATGGTGCGTGGCTACACGCGATACAGTGCCCTCTTCCCATGCTGCCCGTGCGCCTTTCTGATTTCTCACCTGGACAAAAGTATCAAGGAAGACACAGGTCGTGTGGTTTTTATGAGTTTCTTGAAAGAGAAGCTGCTTCAGAGGCTCTGAAGAAGCAGCTGAGGAGGGGTCCCCCATCGCCCCAGGCTCCGGGGCACCTGCAGCTCGGTTTGTGGGACCAGCCCAGGGGAAACCAGGCATCATTCCTTCTGCCCAGGGAACTGCTTGTTTGGGTTTCTTCCTTTATTTCTTTATTTGGATTTGTATTTTTACTCTTGTAAACAGCAGCATTGTGAATGGACTGGGGTCAATTTAATGCTTTAATGCTAAGGTTGCTCTTTCTTGTTGCAGGTTCAGTTCTGAAGAACAGAGGAGCTAGCAACGTTGAGGCACGTGTGGGCATCGAGCCGAGGTGGTCGAGGTGCCGTGAACAACTGTGGAAAGCAGCAGATGTGAGAGACCTGCTGATGTTTTACGTGAGAAGCACCTTTTATTTGTACGGGCTGGGAACTCTGGAGTTTGAGCCGGAGGGGGCAAGGGACAACATAGCTGAAGGGTCTGAACGTGCTCTGCCCCGGTCGTGGGAGGAGAGCTGCTGCCCTCTGCGAGCCTCCTGCCGAGCCTCACCGTTGCCGAAACCTGAATCCTGAAGAGGATCCTCGGCCAGACCGTGGGGCAGAGAAAATGAGGGCAAAAAATGGAGACATAATTAAAAATTAGGAGCTGGACTTCAGAAAAGAAGATTAAGGTATTAGACTAAGGCGAAAGCTGCAGCGACTACGCAGCAGCACTTAATTTTCTTCCCCGGGGCAGACTGGATGCCTGACTTCTGGCCATTTGATGATGTTTTTGAGATTGCTGTGTGGGTCAGTACAAAGTGTCTGCCTGCTTTCCCCCGTTCAGCCTGGTATCATCATCTCACAGTAATTACATTTTCACAAAATGAGACAGAATAAATATGTGCTTTTTTTTGCAAGCATCAATATTTCCATGGGGTTAAATTGGCAGTTCCCTTATTTTGAAGCAAGAACATCAATGTTTCTAACCCGGACTTGTCAGCCTTCCCCTTGGCCGGATAATAATAGACTTATTGATCGTTACTCAGAAAAATGGAGCAAAGGAACTTTGTCTTTCTACGGCAAGCCAGAATTTGACCTGGTGGGTTGTGAGAGGAAGACTCAGTGCTCCCTCTCCTAGCTAATACATGCTACGCATTAAGATCTATTTAATTATTTCAGGCCTCCAGAGCAAGATGTTTACATTTTAATGTTCTGCTCTGTGCAAATCCTGCTGCTCTGTTTTACAGCAGGGTTCACACCGAAACCGTCGTTTAAAATAAACCACGGTGCAGGCTGGATCATCATTTGGGAACATGCAACCTGGCTGCTCTCTCCCTGCCTGGGAACGAAGGGCTTGCGAGCATCTTTGGGACCCACTGGAGGCGAGTGGCTCCTTCAGCTCCGTCGCTCCGGGGGTCTGGGCGTGCAGGTCAGCCCGTCTCGGGATGGCGGTCACGGCGTGTGTCAGGCTGACGGCCGATGGACGGGCTGAGCCAGTCACTGATGGGCACGGTGCTTCTCCGGGCTGGATGCTGAAGCTCGCAGTCCAGGAGGGACTTGAGCAGCCTCTTGCCTCCCAGACGAACAGCTTGACCGCTGAGCGGCTGCTGGTGAGTCATCGGTCTTAGCAGTTCCCTGCCAGTAGTTTTAAAGTGGTTTGAATTCTTTGTAATAAGAAACGATGACAGAAACTCAGAATTCTGGATTCTGGAGTTATTTCTCAATGTACTTTGAGTACCAGAGCGGGCTTTGCAGGGTAAAACCGCAGGTCCACGTTTGTCCCAAATAACTGCTGCGCGCATTTATTTAGTTCACCAGTTAAAAAGGCATTTATTTCTAGCTGCCAGCCACGGAAACTCGACTTGCTCCCTAGAAGAGGCTGGTGACTCATGCACGGTGACAAGCGCAGAGGCACAGGATCTGCCTCTTGCCTGCCTTTCCACCTTCCCGCCCCCAGCCTCTGCTGGGGCTCTGCAGGCAGCGTAGCTAAGAACAGCGCCTGCAAACCCTTGGCAAGGCGTGAACCACAGCACAGTCCGATCCGCTTTCCACCAGCCCCAAAAGCTAGCGCTAAGCATCACGTCCTCACAGCCATGAGGTCCGACGTGCACCAGGAAACGACGCGTGAAGTGCAAAGCCGTCGCACACGCGTTGTCGTTTTTACTCCTGCTGTAAAGATAGCGAGGCTGCACAGTCGGCTGTCAGCGACATCGGCAAGTGGAGCGGGATGGCCCGAAGCTGCCCACTGCAGAGGTGCTCGGGGGAGAGCTGGGGAGCCCTCAAAGGTCCCGGTGACCCCGACGCTTCTTGACGTGCCGGCACCTTCTTTGCTGCTTCTGCTCAGCAGGTCAAGAGCAGAAAGTGGGAAAGAAACTTGTGCTTCTGTATCCTCTTTGTGTCCCTACTACTGAGATAAAAACTCTCACTTTGAGCTTTTCTGGGTGCTCATGTGTAGGTATGTGTTTCCAGCAAGGAGATCAGCTCCTCTGTTACATGTAATCAAGTCCTTTGCTAATGGGTTATTTTCTAAGTTGTCTTAGAGGTTACTCACTACAAGCCGGATATAACGAGCAGCGTATGGCTTGCTTTGCTTTAGTTGGTTTATGAAATTGGGAAAGAGGGTACGCTTTGTGCTTGCTAGGAAAGTCCCTGAAGAAGCGTATGACTGTGAAGCGAGTCGCCCTGCAGCGTGCAGCACATCGGGTCGGGCATCGTCCCCCAGCCTGGGGTCCCTGCTCACCTGGGGCTTTTCCAAGCCCCCCGTGGGAAGGGAAATGGTGCACCTGGAGGAGAAACCTGGAGGAGAAACCTCTTCCAGATCCCGGGTGCCCAGCAAAAGGTAGTGAAACTTCAAGATCAACGTGAATAGCTTGCAAGGTGTTTTGAGGACCGTGATAGAGCTATGGATTGGTTTGGGTAGGAGCTTGGCAAATACTTTCCTTATAACATGTTCACAATACAAACCCATAGAAGATTTTCCTAGGGCTAATGTAGTGTTTGAAAACTGCGATTCCAGCTATAAAGCCCCAGAGCACTCAGGTGATGCCTGTGCAGGAGAGCTGACTGCCACAAGCTGGGTGACCAGGGGCTTCCCTTGGCAGTGACAACTAGAGGGAGGTGCTGCAGGAGGAGCGGGTTTCGGCAGGGACCGAGAGCTGTGGACCTCACCAGAGAGATCGTTGCCCAATCAATGTCTGAGGTCTGTGGAAGAAAGGAATTAAGCCTTTCACTTCTTGGTTTTTTCCAGATATATGATATAATCAGAAAGAAGCAATGGCTGTTGACGTGGCAGTGTTAGCGAACAAAGTTAGAAACTCCTTCTTAATTTTGGGTTTAAATTGTCTGAGCACTTCAGCATCACAGATTGCATGTGCTGGCTGCAGCCTGACAGTCCACCCAGCGTTTTGGTAACAGCATCCTGCAGCAGTTACAGCATCGTACATGGAAGAGATGCCTACCCCAAACCCCACGTCCCTTTCACCGGGCGTGCGGCTGAGCTGGGCTTGTGGCTGGGGGTGCCGGTGCTGGTGGCCCTGGCCAGGGCGAAACACCAGGAGCACCCCGACAGCTTCAGTCTTTGAGTGACACCAGTCACGTCCCTGGCACCGCTGCCGAACACCACCGTGCACCGAGGCGGTTGTGTGCACCGGGCAGAGAGCGTGCACCCACGGGAGTTCAAAAAGCTGCCGATTTCAGATGGTTTCTCACAGCAGAAATCTGCGAGTTGGTCACCAACAGTATTAAAGGGCAATAACAATTTTGGTCTGCAATGTCTGCCATTTGTCACTTGCTGAAACCTCTGCTTTTCACCAAATTAGCTACAAAGATTTCCAGGCAGATTTTCAGCTGGTGTGAATTCCTGCAACTTCTCTGAAGTCCGTGGAGGTTTGTGATCCTGTGTCAACCGATAATTTGGCCTCTAGTCTTCAAAAAGGAGTCAAGGTTTATGTGCATGACAGGGAAAAGTTATTAGTAAGTGAAAATTGCTTCCTCTACTTTTTCTGCTTCTCCTCGCGACAGTAAATAACAGTGCAGAAGAGTACTCATAGAGCTATGAGAGCAGGAGCTGATAAAAGCAGGAAAAGAAATAGCCAAAAATACAACTGCAAAGAAGAAAGCACCAGAGTGGATCAATATTTTACGTGCGGCTGCTAGGGCACGTGGCCCTGGGTGCCGAGGCTCCGGGGAGGTGCTGCAGTGGTGGGACCGAGCTGGAGGAAGAAACAAAGAGGAGAAGATATAATTCCAGCTGGGACACTCAGTCTCATGAAATACAGAGGAGAGATGAGAACGTGACGCCTGGCAGCAATGCAGCGTATCGACGTGACCGCTGAAGATGCTAACGGCGGAGCAGCTGAAGCACTCGCACTCAGTTGGGTTCAGTATCTCCCACAGCTCAGTTTAGGGTCAGTTACCCGTAGACTGCTCAGACGCTGCCCACAAACCTCTAAGGTGTTACTTTTCATTTATCTGATCGGACTATTAGGATCTTCTGCTTGCCCAGGGGCAATTTTGGGACACCAAGAGCCAATCAGAAATGATGCTGCAACAAGTGGATTCCCTTCTGCTGGAATTGGTTCATTGCTTTGCCCCAGGATGGGGATCGCTTCCTGCGCTGGGCGGGAAAAAGCCCTCGATGAACAGACCTAAGTCACGGGGAGCGGTGGGGTGGCAATGACTGCCGACTGCTTCACGAGGCCGGCAGAGCGGGGCAGCCCACCAAACCTGGCTCCTGCGCCCATGCCGGCCACCGAAACGAGTAACGTGCTCCCGAGGTGCCGAGGTATTTTATGGGGTGGATTTGGCTCGAGGCAGCGGGGATAACTGGAACCAGCACTGCCAGGCATTTTCATATGCGGGAACTGGATAACGTGATGAGCGTGTACAAATGCAGGTGTCTAGCTTCAGGTTCACTGGGGAGGGAGGTGAAAGAAAAAGGCATGATGTTGGTGAAAGCACATCACAGAGCGGAGATGAGGCGGGAGGTTACAGGCAGAAAAACCCAAGATGGAGAGTTCTCCGACCATTTCTGTGTCCGGATGCACAAGTGAGTGTGCGTGCGTGCGTTTCCCCAACCAAGAGTTGCGTGTGTCTGTGGAGAACATTCTGAAATTGTGTAGAAGAAGTTGAGGCTGCGTTGGGGCCAGAAGATGTCACCCGGCGTCGTGCCAGGGTGAGACTCTCCGGTGTTCCATAAACCCCAGTGGAACGCTGGAGCTCCCTGGTTTCGTTTATACAAGTCAGGATCCAATATCTCTGATTTCCCAGGGAAAAGGAAGAGCTATGTCAGAGCAAGAGATAAGTAAAAATGACTAACAGCTTCTGGATTTTGTGCAGCTCTTGTGTTTGCTGGGTACAGGAGAATCACGTAGGTGCCTTCAGGTCATGCGCAGCAGCCGGGCAGGAGCGAGCCCTCGGTCGGGGTGACGCCCTCACTCCTTCAGGCTTCACCAGCGCCTTTGCTAAGAGCGTCTGAGAGTTTTCCAAAAGCAGAGCCGAGCGGCGTAGACCAAAGCGTGGTCTAAAAATGGGAGGCTAAATAAATCCTTGGGTCGACTTCGGTGCTGTTAAATGATGCGCAGAGCATCAGCCCCGCTGGGAGGGAGGAGGTCAGCAGGGCAGGCACGGCCGTCCTTCAAGACTCCCCCAGCACAGGGTAAGACAGGAACCAGCAAATCTGTTTTCTAAGTTTCAGAGCATATAGGCAGCACAGGTAATGTAACAGCGAGTGATTAAAATAGGAATGCTTCTACCTAAACCCTACAATTTTCCTGGAAGCCGGTGAAAATCTCTCCAGATAGAGCTGGTATAATCAGAATGGATTTTCTTTCCAGGAAAGCTGAAGAGGAATAGCAGCGGTACGTAGGGCTCCCCTCGCACCAAACCTGCCGCCCTGCCAGGCTCCAGATTTGAACTGTGAGCGTTGCTCTTCACATCTCCTTTTATTGACGGGGGGGCCGGAGCCGGAAAGGCTCTTTTTGACGTCAATGAGAATTAAATCGACTCCCTGGAAAGGATCCAAGATGAGAGCGAGTGAATAATTCACAACCAATAATTTATGCAGAAAATGTAGTTTCTTTTCCTACTTGAGGCTTGTCTGTAAAATGGAAAAGATTACTTCAGCTGTGTTTGTTGTTTGAATTTGTTCAATTAAGCTGAGTGAGGCTTTGAATCTCAGGTTTATTTTATGGATTGATTGTATATAGTTTATATATCTGATACTTTATTTTCAGAAAACCTCGCCTGCTTTGGTTAGGGGCGAATTAGCTGAACTGCGTCGCGGTGCTGGTTTTTGTGCTCTGATTGAATGAGCATAATACTTGCAGGGCTTGACCCAAATCCCTTTTTCATCTCTTGCTCTTGGATTAAGCCCATAATCGAGAAGAGGCTTGAAGAAATACTTGCCGTAGATGCTTAAGATGTGCAAGAAAATGAAGAGACAAGAACAACTGGGAAATTTTAGTAAACATTGAACGTATTTTGCATCACTTCAGAATCATTTGAAGCATCTGAGGTTTCCTGAGAATGAGCCTTCTGCGACAGGTCCTGCCTTGCTGTAAAAGGAGAAAGTGGGGCTGCGTGGCGAGCTGCGGGGGACAGGGGCTGCAGAGGGAGCCCAGCCCCACCCGGACCCCCAACGTTTATTTCTTAAAGAAATAAACAAATAACAACAACCCCCACACATTTAAGTCAGCCTTGCACCTATGCTACAGTCTTATTAAATTTGGGTAGGTAATAAGCAGAGGGTCTAATTCTGTTGAGACGGCTCAGTGTCCCCAAACCAGGGCACATGACACCCCAAAGGAACGATGAGTTGGTTTAAGCAGGCGGCGAATAATTAGAGATGTGAGACTTGAAAAGACTTTAAAGAAAGTATAATGATTTATAAAGAATAAATCTTAATAAATGATTTATTTTTTAAAAAGAGAACTTGTAATTAAAAAAAAATATATATATTTGCATATTTAGAGAGCAGCCTGGTTGCGTAAGGGCAGGGGGAGAAGGAAGCAGCTTCCATGGCTAGTGGTGACAGCTCGCCTGGGCAGGGACCACTCACTGCTTTTAACTGCTGGCAGCAGCTCGCTCCGGCCAGAGCGGGGAGCCAGCCATCGCAGCCGGTTTCCATCTTCCAGTCCTGAAAGATCTGAGTGGCTGCCAGTTTTTAATGATGGATTTAGAAGGTTGCTCCTGGTATTGCACGGACTGGCACAGGTAACCTCCGTCCTTACTGCCTGGCTCTGGTGAGGGCTGGCTGGCCGCGGCTGTTCCCGGTCTCGGGGTGCAGGGGATGGTGGAGCTGGGGGGCATCCCTCCTGCCTTTCCAAATGCCAAATTCAGTGCTTACACCAGAATTACTTCTCTTTTGTTTGGGTTTTGTTGGTAGGTTTTTTTTTAATCCTGAAGTGCACGCTTTACCCAGTCCTTAAGGGCATCCCAATTCTTCCGTCTTCCCGTAGGATGCAGCCTGCCACGCTCTTCTCCCTGTGCCGGGGCCATAAATTGCAGTGCTCAGTTAAACGGAAGCCGAGACCCGAGGGCTCTGAGGAGCTTCACTAGTGATCCCTCTGCAGCCAGCCGTCCTCCCGTGCTGCTGCTTTTTGTGTCCTTGAAGTCCACGTCCACCCTACCAGCCCGGCACTGATCCTGCGCTCCCCAGGTAAATACTGGTGACTGCGGGCTCGGTTACGTGTCACGGTCTGTCCGTTCTCTGCTCCGGGCTTGTTGGGCCTTTCCAGGCACTTAAGGGACTTAGTGTTCGTACACCTTTATTTTTCAGGTGGAAAATGATGTGATATCTCATGGGGGGGCCGTTTGTGCTGAGAGCTAGAGATGGGGCAGCAATCACCAGCGTTTCAGGATGACTTCCAAATTCTGCTCCTGTGAATTGCCTACTTATGCTCAGCTGTGGCTCTTCAAAGTATTTTCTCTTTTCCTTTTGTCAGGGAAATAAATGTAATCACCAAGGTGCTGTTCTAAAATGTACTGCTCGTTTTACGTAACCTGTCGCATTAATTAACATTCATCTGAGCAGGCATAGGTGTGGCGGGGAGAATAATAGAGTTCTTATAATCAGTCTTCTGGGAAAAAGGTATCATAATTCCAGCGTGTGAATACTGTTTTATCCATTGAAATATGTTCCCCTGTTCCCTCATCAAGAGCGGAGTAAAGAGGAGAAAGAAGGAGGATGGTCAGATTACAGTTGTTTCTAATTCAAATGCAAAGACTCTTCGTGGCACTGAATATTTCGAACAGAAAGTGCCGGCAGCATTGGGCTTCACCAGACGTTGGAACTTCTTATCTCCGAGGAATATATTCCTTTGGTTTAGCGTAGCTGCTGTTTCAGTAACGTGGCATATTTAAAAATTCTCCACTGACAACATCTGCGGGACTCTGACAAGTGATTAACAGAAAAAAGAGCATTTCATTACGACATTCACATTTTTATGCCGAGCTATCACTTTTGGTCTATCCAGAAATGAATAAGGAGCTGATGTTTGGGGCACTGCTGATATTAATTATACACCGCTCGAAATTACGCGGGAGTGAGAATGGACAGGAATAGATATCTGCACTGTACAAACCCACTTCTGTTGTGCTCGATCCTCTGACGCTGGAACTCGTCCCATAAACGCCTCACGTCCCGGGTAAAGGTGGTTTGGGGGAGATGTTGTGCAACCGTGAAAGAATCAGAACTGCAGCTTGGGCAGCTGGGACCCTCCCTGCAGCCCCCCCAGTCCCGGGTGGGCACCGTGCAAGGAATAACAGGAGACGAAGTAAAGGCGTCCAGTGGAAGGCGGCAGAAGCAGGAACAGGAGGAAAAAGCCGGAGCGGTGCCTCTCCTTCAGCACGGAGCCTCTGCCAGCCCCTCTGCAGCTCCCACATCCGAAAGTTCTCTGTTCCTTCCTGCGGACGCACCAAACCGTGCAAGGGTACTGCGGGAATTGGAGAGGCTTTGCACTCCAGCTGGGTGCGGGACCCGAGGATCTGAAAGGAAAATGAACACGGAGCAATCCCAGCTAAGAGCATCTCAGGTAGGAGAACACATTGTGACAGCAACATCGGGGACAGACCCTGGGGGGATCCAGAAGAACAATCTTGATAGCAGCTACCATGTGCCAGGCAACGGGAGCTGTGGAGTTTTGGGAGGCACACGGTGCTTTGGACATGACTTGGAATAAAAAAATATTAAAACAAGACAGGCAGAAAAGGATGGGGAGTTACATCAAAAAGAGCCACGTGCTGTGAGAAGCTGATCAAGCCAGAAAGATGCCCAGGGTTTGGAAGAAAATGCAAGAACTGTGAGGGATTATGTCGCTTGAAATTAGAGGACGAACACTGAGCAGGACTGAAATGAGGACGGCACCAAGGGTTCAGGGCAATTACTTAGGGAAATGTGGATGTGATTGCAAGGGCTAATGGACTGTCGGCCGGAAAGTGTGTGGTCATTTATTACACCCAGTCTGGGTGCCAGTGCGAGAACCTGCTCGGGATGTGCCATCGGCTGCAAGAGAAAAGCAAGGAGCATCCACGGGTGGCAAACTGGGAAAACTCAACGCCAGTCATGGCGACATCTCTACATGAAAGAGGGAGAATATGAAATAGCAAATGGAGTCTGCAATAATCCCCGTGAAGAGTACGCCCAGCAAGTTTGTAAATTCTGGGGAGAGGGACTGAGGTGGAGCAGTGTATGTAGGATCATAAGTGACTGCTGCTCTTGAGGACCGACCGTGGCTTCCTTCGAAAAGCTCTAACGCCTTGAAGCCTACCCGGTTTCTCCATGGGCTGCAGTGCTGGGAGCTTTTTTTATTGCCTGAATGTATTCACCACATTTGCCAGTGCATCCATCTTTCACGTTTCCAGGAAAAAAGCGTGATATATTTGATGCCGTAGAAGTATTGAGCTCTACATAGATGATGGTTTCAGAGCAGCTGAGCAGACAGAACTTTCTTTCTAGTTTTGGGAAGAGCTGCAGCACAGGTGCCTGCAGCTAATGAACTGCAGCTCAGCAAGAGCCTGCTTAAAGTTGCACCTAGACTAACAACACACAGCGTGAGAGCTGGGAGCAGGGCAAGCTGATTTCATCATTCTCGCTCACCCGTTCTTAGCGCTCACAAGTATTGAGATGTGCGTGACCAGCCGGGTTGGCCACGATCACGTGTGGGGACACGTAGGACAGGGGGTACCGGCTATGGAGACATCACCCACAGCTCTCGCTCCCGGGTTCTGCCTGCCTGGAGACACCGGGCTGGTCTTTGGGTGGGTTCTCCTGTACCCTTCGAGAGCTGCGGTCGTTTGCGTTCCATCCTGCTGCCGTCCTGCAGAAAGCGGGTGGGCGCTGCTCGGATCTTGGGGTCAAGCACATTCATCTGTGTGTGGAGGACAGCTATTCAAGTGCTGGGCAGAGACCAGAACACGATATAAATCCAAATATACCAGTGGAACCCGGGTGCTCCGTCCGGCGCTGGAGAGGCAGCTGGGGAGCCCTGCCCGAGGCGGGCACGTGCCGGGGAGGACATCAGTCCTCGCTGCTGCTGCCGCGTTAGGACAACGACAGCGATGCTCACGCGTCTGCTCCCATTTCCCTCCTGCAGCTGCTGCCTCGCCCGGCTCGAGTCCGTGCACGTGTGTTTGCCGCGGCACGGCCGTGCGGCGAGCTCTGTCCTGGCGAGCGGTGGTGGCGGTACCGTTGCTGTAGGGGTTGGATGCGGTGTGCCCGATCCCACCTTTCAAATGGGTTTTTTTGCTGCTCAGCCCCGGCTCGGTGCTCCCCGCAGAGGGGGATGTGAGAGCTGGCCGTTGGGTGAAAAAAAATGGGCAGTCCAGGAGAAAGCGCAAGGGTTTCGGAGCAGATGTCCGGGATTTCCCCAGCTTTCTACAGCTGCCCGTGCTGCAGCTCAGGGCCCAGCACCGTTCGGTCCTGGGGCTAGAACAGAAATAACACGAAGAACAACAATGTGGCTGCCGTTGTTATTTTTGCAATCTGTATTTTCGTCTGCAAATTCATGAGCACTTTCAAACTAAAAAAGGGAAATATTGTTATCAAAGAGTGTTCCTTGGTAGTTTTTTAAATGGTAATGTTTGCAGAAGGTTCAATATCTCACATAAATTAAAGAAAATGCATCTTGTTCCAGAAATGCTATATAACATCCTAAGGAGGGAAGCAGGGAAAAATATTGCCTAGTAAGTGATAATATATCAAGGTTTCTCTGCTCATTATCAGCATAAGAGACATAATATACATAAAATGTAGGTCACAGCATCCCATTTAACACCGTATTTATCCTTGGCGTGAGAGGCAGTTGTGTGCTACTGCAAAACAAGTCATGTTCTGATAAGAAATTTCAATGGCAAAAATACTCTTTATCTTTCAGATAAGCGAATGTGCTTTCTTTCTCCACGGATGCGTTTTTACAGCCCGCGTTTCCTCCCCCTTCTCCTTGCCCCGCGGCTGCGGGGTGGCTACGGCTGGGCGAAACTCCCTGTTTGCAGGGTTTGGCCGTCGGGCAGCGGCGGGGCTGAAGGCACCCAGGAGCATCTCCAGGAGTGTGTGGGCAGGAGGGTGTACTGGCCAGGTGTGGTGATGGCGGAGCGGGCAGGAGCGGGCAGGAGCAGGCAGGAGGAGGCAGGCAGAGGAGCTGAGCTGACCTAAGTGCACAGTTGTCTCCTCCTCATCTCCAAAAGCAGCTCCCCCACCACATTTCTGTGCCACCGCCACCGAAACGTCAGGTCACCCTGCAAGCGGGGACAAAGTACGCCCATGTAACGCTAATCAGTGCTGCCACTTGCGTTTTATTATTTTTTGGTCCTTTTTCTTTCCTCTTTAGCAGAATAGTTCCTCTGCCAGTCACCTGGCCCTGCTGCCTCGTGACCAGGCAGGAACCTGAAGGGGGCTGGGGGGGCGCGGGGACGGGGACGCCCACGTGTGACCTGGGGTGCAGGTGGGTGTCAGTGCCACCGCTCAGTCCCAGCCTCAGCTCTCTTCTTCCACAGCTGAACATCCGCGTTTTGTGAATTTTTGGGGGCGGATGCTGCGAGCGATTTGCTGAAAACCAGTGCAATCAGGAGCGCAAGCAAAAAAGATGCAATTAGTGTCTGGTCTGTTCCCTTGGCATTTCTGGGATGAACTGTATACGGTGTTCTGCATAATAATAAGAAAATTAGAGACAAGAGCTACCACCATTAAATATCTCCAAAATAATTAAGCAATAAAGAGTAGCGCAGGAGGGTGCAGGAGGCGCTGATAGATAATCAGAAAGTTGCTGCAGGTGAAGGCTGAGCAGAAATGATAAATGGGAAGGCAGGGGGGAGGAGGGGACGAAGGGGAAATACTGTTAGCATAGAGAAAACTCTGTAATAAGGTAGCAAAGCTCCTGCTTGCCCTCCTTCGCCGAGGCAGGACGGAGAAGCAGCGGGGTGTCAGGAGAGCAGAGATGCATCATCGAGCAGCTGAAATTTGTCTAAACCCTGATGATGAGTGAGACACCGAAGTGCTGGGCTGAAGCCCGTTAAGGAGACGGTTCACGAGGTGGGAGGAGCCGGTACAATAGCAGGCGGGGAGCATTGGACTGATGGGTAACACGCACCCCCCCAATAACAAACAAAAAGAAGCGTAAAAGCGAGGGGAGCGGCAGACCATGGGCTGATGGGCAGAAGCCTGCCAAAACTGGGGGTTACCGGTGCCCCCCCAGACAGCCCCGTGCCGCCGAGGCCGAGCACTGAGCGGGGGAGTCGCGCCCGCAGCATCCCTCCCTCTGCATCCCCAGCGGGGTGCTCGCGGCTGGGGCACGGGGCGGACCGGGGGAACCACTGTGCTATGCTACAGCAAGTTGTTTGGAATAAATGGGCAAAATTAACATCAAGAGAACGTCGAGCATTCAAAATAAGCAACTATGCATTTATTCGCAATGTGCAAGGCGAGACGGTGAACAAAATCCGTCCTTTGAAAGAGCAGCTGGAAAGGCAGGGGTCAAAAAAAAATAATATTAAAGGTATTAAATAGACAGCAGGGACCTGGATCAAAACATGAAGTTAGGGACAGAAATAGAGAAACTGCTGCGGAAGACCGTCGAGCTAAAAACCACCTCTGTAGAGCTCTGTATAGGTATAGAAACACGTGAATGAGGCGAGAGAGCGAAGGGCATGGTGTCACTGATCCCCCGGGGCTGAGTTCGGGGCGTTTCTGCAGTCTCTGCTGCGAGCAAAGTGTTAGCAAAGGGGGCCGGAGGGATGGGGAGGTCGCGGGACGTTTCAGACGGTTCGGCTGAATTTTTGACGTGTGGAAGTTTTGGAAAGTAGGTTAAGACATCAAATAATAAAACGCCCAGGGAAGGAGGCGTGAGCCACCCACGGAGCCACCGCCCCCAGCCTCCCCGAGCCCCCACGCCGCCGCGCTTCTGAAGCAAAGAAGCAAAAAATAAGAAAATTCAGCTAAGTCTAAAATCAGCTAAAATGCAGAAAGCTGCATGAGACATAGTTATCTAGTTTTTTATTAGGCATAAGGAATATGTTCCTCTGGAATTGCACAGCTTTCGGAGCGCCTCGCAGGCTCTTCCCCCCCCCAAAATGGACTGTAATAGCAAGATTTCCAGACTTCCAGTGGAAGATGAGCTGGAAATAATGACGATACCACCGGTAGGGCAGGGAAGTCCTCACGCAGGATCATTCCAAAACATGAACTGGGAAATGGCAATGTCTTTCTGGGTAGCTCAGGGGAGAAGAACCGTCCCCGGGGAGCTTAATGTGATGCCGGGGGACCCCAAGGGGCAGTGCCCGGCGCTGCCCTGCAAGGGGTCCGGCAGCCCGGCTGTCCCTGCCTTCCCCCGGCACCTGCAAACCCAGCAGTGTTCCCCGGTGCCTTGGATGAGGTTACTGCTGAAGTGCAAATTCTCACCCCTTAGTCCCCCCTTTTAGGGACAGTTTTTACTGATGTGTTCTGATTTTTCCCTCCTTTTTTACACTAAATACATTTGCCAGGCTTTATTTTTAAAACTGTGTAAACCACATAACTTGAATTTTTTATAATATATATATATTTTCCCGTCTCCATCTGGAAAGCCCCTTGGAACTCATTTCATGATCTACATTCGCTATTAGAGGGAATGAGGCTAGTTCCTTACTCAATTCAATAAAAGTTAAATTAAGCTGAAAAAAATTGGAGGAAAACAGCTTCTATATTTATACAGAAACTAGAGGTGAAAACACAAGGCTGGAGCTTTGATGTTGTAAAACTGAGAATATATTTCTAATTTTATGAACAGCGCGGCGGGTTTCCACAGGAATATTTCCTGTACGTGGCTTACACCTAAAAGCATCTCTGTGAGCGTTGTGGGGGCAAAACTTCCAGCCCCGCAAGCCCGTGCCGACAGCCCGGGGCAGCGCAGCGGGGTCGGACGGTGCTCTGCGTACACGCAGGTATAGGCAACTCGATGTACGTGTGTCTGAGAATTTGTTACATGCGCACGCGCTTTCAGTGTCCTCATTTTTCTCCAGCTCAAAGCTGCACTCTTATGAATAAGTTGTAATTTTTATTCTTTTTGCACTTCTGAGTTGAAACCCG
Source organism: Grus americana (assembly GCF_028858705.1). Classification (NCBI taxonomy): domain Eukaryota; kingdom Metazoa; phylum Chordata; class Aves; order Gruiformes; family Gruidae; genus Grus; species Grus americana. Next base: position 34,903,937 of record NC_072859.1, read on the forward strand.
CTGATGCTGAGCCTGCGTTTCTAAATGTGCCGTCTTTTCTTGGTTTCCTTTCTCCCGTGAACGTTTCCATGAAAAATGGTACGAGCTGAAGCCCAGGAGCAAGCACTCGATGCCTGCGGGCCCTGCCCAGCCGAAGTCGGTGCCACGTGGATGCTGCCTTTGGAAAGCCAAAGGATTTTTGGAGCGCAGCAGGGAGCCCAGGGCTGGGTCCCAGCCTCACCGCCCGGGCTGGGACCTCCATCCCGTTTCCTGCCCACCTCCACGTGCTCTGGGACGCGGGGGGCGATGGATAACGGGCAACATTTGAGAATACATCCCTGCATCCACTGTGATGGCTGAGCACTCTCCGAAGCCAACTCAGCACATCTTTGCAGCTGAGCAAACACGTCTCGTACCGGCTGGAGTCCATTCCAGAAGTCAAAACCTAGGATGGCCAGGCTGGACCGCGGTGTTAGCACTTCTGGAACTGCGCGTAGGTGCTGCTGGTGTCACGGATAACCTCGCTTGGCTGCAGCCGAAGGGCAGCAGTGGTTTCCCATTTGGCGATGGGCAGCGAGCCTTCGGTGCAGCCTCAGCCCAGTGCTTGGGGGGGGGGGTGCAGCCCCCCTGCACATCCCCAGACGTGCTCGCTGCATCCAGCACCGAAAAATTATAGTAACATTCTCAGTCGTGACAAGCCTGTTGGATGCTGGGGATTGCCAAGCACACACATATCCTGAACGTGACCGAAAATGTATTGTTTCATGTTGGTATCACGTCGTGGACTCCCGCAGAACATGCCGTGTGCCTGCGGCCCCGCGGCCGTAGGGGTTTACGGGGCTGGACCCGTGGGGGAGGACGGCTCCGTAGCAAGTCTTTAGCGAAGCGCTTTCACTGAGGAATGGATTTCCATGTTTTCCTAGTAATAGACTGGCAGAAAGGTAGATGTGCTAACATGAAAAATCAAGTTTCATTTTAATGAAATGTTTATTCACAGCAAGTTTAATATTAATGTTAAATTGATCTGTGGAATTTTTCCCCATCAAAAGTTAATGCGATACAGTCTTTGCTTTTCTGCACTGAAAGCGTCTTCCACTTAATTGGCAGATAACGCACTGTAAATCCAACACCGCCACTCAGACAGTCCCGGGCCATTGTTTTTTTAAGTGCGCAACCACACGGTGAATAATTAATAATAATTTATAGTGGTATTCAACTATTACTAGTGTAACAGTATTGTAGAGCCGGTGACAATTTTTTATTTATAGTTGGGAAACAATGAAAATTAAGACTGAATATATATATATATATATATATATATATATATATATAAAAAAGCTGGTTATCGCACATATCATGCACGCATTAAAAATCTGACCTACGACCTACACGGCAAGACACAGCTGCCGCGTTGCGCTTTGTAGCAAGGAGCCCCAAACTTTGCCAGCGATCTAACCAAGCTCTAAACAAATGGGTCTAATCCTGCAGCAAACGCGCCGGCTGCTCTCTCCTCTCGCGTGAGTTCCAGAGCAGCTCCTTGTCGAGAGGACGGCTCAGCGCCTTGCAGCAATTAATGTGGGGTTTAGAAACAACTTACTCTGCAACCGAAGGAAAAACCAAGAGCTCTTTCCATGGCAACTAACGCCGCGACGTACGGCACTGCATGTCCCCCGCCCCATGGCCGCGCTCCCCGTCCAGAACAGGTCCGCGCTTTGCTGCTCTGCACAAGGCAGGAACGTGCCTGGGTTTATAACACTAATATCGATTAAAGAATTTTATGACTAAGCGTGAGGAGGAAGCAAAATCCTGTTCAGCGCTCCGAATAATTTCAAATGCTTATTTTTAGGCCAGCATGAGATAATTGATTTACGCCGAGCTGTTAACATTGCGACGGAGCCAAGGGCCAGTCCTGGCCCTTAACGGCTTCGGGTTGCAGAGCAGCCCCGGTGCCCACCGTCACCGACGGGTCCCTGGACCAGAATCCCTGGGGCTTCGTCCTTCCTTCCGTACGGGATGAAACAACAAGAGCTTGTGTGCTTTCCACTGCTCCTTTCTTGAGGCTGATTCATCAGCATCCTTTCGAATTCCTAACGAAACCAGATAGGCTGTAAAGTAGAACTAGTAAATATAATTTAACATGAAAAACCTCTCCAAAACCTTCTTTATATACATTTGTTTGCTAATCTGTGGCTTTTCTTCAAATGTTCACACACAAGCAAAACCAGATGAAATTAAAAAACCCTTCACATATTCAACTCTGAAAACGTGAAACATTCCAGCCCTCAAAATAATTACCTTGGGAAGCCATAAGAAACTGAAAATAGGCCTTAGAGTGAAAGTGATGATGATAATAATAATAATAATGATGATGATGATGATGATGATGATTGATGATGATGATGATGATGTCTAAGCCAGAAGAGCAGCCTAGCGAGAGCAGCCCGAGCCTGCACGGTGGCTAGGAGAGGCAAGCAGGAGGACATCCAAGGAGTCCCCACCGGTGGGAGGTCGTGCCGGTGGGATACGGAGTCGGGGCCCCTGCGCCGGAGCAGAGCCCCGTGCCCAAGGGCAGGGATACATTTCTATCCCTGTTTGTGAGCGCGCCGTGTCCTTTCCGCCACTGACTTTCCCAAGCACCTCATCCATGGTCCGTTAAAGGAAATTAGTGTTGCAATTAATTCTGTGGGGTCTGGAGCCAAGCCCGTGCACTTGGCCTCTCCTGGCACCGAGCACCTTCCAAAAAGGGAGGAACCCCGTGCAGCCGCGTGCCTTTAACGGGCCCTATAAAGGGAAAAGTAAGGAGCTCATGCCTTTCTCCTCTTGTTATGATATTTATTATGAAGGATGTCTGTGATTTTTTTTTCTGCTTGTTGTGTGCTCATTGAAAGGAAAGACGTTTCTCCTGCAGCAGAGCCCCTTCTGCGACGCAGGGAGGCGAATGATTCAGTGGCGCGGAGGTTTTCCAGCCCAACTTTTCTCCCTCAGTTGTCAGGGAGGACGGTCTGAGCTGAATTTTAACAAACCTGCTTTCCTGCCAGCTCCTTCAGTATCAGTGGCAAAAACTAAACGGAGAGTTTGAAACAGCCTGAACAAAAATCACACCCCGCTGCACGTAGTCGTGTCTCGTGAAGGAGATACTGCTGCTGTCGTGGACCTCCTGGTCTTCAGCTATGACAGAGATCATCTGCGAGTCTGGTGAGGTGGACAACTCCTGCTCTCTCAATGTAAAAAAAAAAGAGGTAAAAAAGGCATCTTTTGCACTTTCATGTGTTCAGAAACACTTCCCCCTCCCATACAAATGCGTCCTGGATCCCTTCGCTTTGGGGCTTTTTTGTTCTTCAGGAACCTTACAGGTCTGCTCCGGGAAGGCGGTGGCTGTCGTCTGGCAGCCTAAGAGGGAACCGAGTAAGATTTAAAGCACCCCCCCCAAACGGAGGGGTTTAAATGCAATTGGATGGCAGCCCCTGCGGTTCCTGAGGCAGCAGCGTGGTGGGGAGCAAGTTTTGAAGGACACTCTCATCTCCCAGCTGTGGGGTTTCTAAGGAATACGCGTGCTATACCTTGTATCTGAGCTCACATCTCTCATTTCTCAGCAATGCCAAGGTAAAGAGCTGGTTTTTGAGGCAGGACCCACGTTGTTGTGACTAAACAGACTTCTCTCCATAGGACGTGAATTCTACACCCAGAGCTTTCTGAATCTCAAGCAGAAGCACTCACCAGCTGGTAGGCAGCCTCAGGGGAACCCGCACCAAGCTAGCTCATCAAAATACCAAATGAAGGCTCTGTTGGGGCCACTTAATGCTTTTAAAACTTGCAGCCAAATTTAGGTAGAGATGAAGAGAATGAATATTTTCCTTGCGCAGAACTTTTTTGCATTAATAATCACCCGAGGATGGCGACTGGGGAAAGCTGTCTGCCCCATCCCGTCCTGCTCCCACCACTTTGCAGGGCTGGAGCGGTGGCGCAAAGGCCCTTTCGTTAGGAGACGTAAAGGTTTGATCAACTTATCGGGGACTTATCCTATAAAAGAGCTTTTCTGTGTCGCTGGGAAGACCAAAGCCCCGTCCCTTCGAGGCCAGGGCCCGTGCAGCACCGGGTGCTGCTCAGAACCGATCCCTTTGCAGAGGTCATCTGTGCTTGGCTGAGTTCGGGAGAGGTAAAGCTCCAGGACATCTCGCGGTGAAGGATACTGTCCAGACACCAGAAACCAGCTCCCCCGAGAGTTTCTATATAGACCTTAGTTATCAGCTCCTGTGTTCCCTCAGGCATCCCAGCTGCACATCATCTCCATAGCTACTTCTCTTTTTTTCTGCTTTCCTTTCCCCTCCTCTGGCTTTTTTCCTTCTCTCACCCTATCTTCATGCTAACGCTTCTGCTGTTGGACCCCACTGAAGCTCACATTTGGCTCTGCCAGGAGATGCTGATGGGTGCTACGTTTTCAGCCTTGGTTTGTGCCTGCCTGTCTGCTTTCCTCTCTGCCGGTCCTTCCCATTCCCTTGGGGACCCTCCCGAGGGACCGCAGGACATTGCCTCTCTGCCGGCTGAAGGCTCGGAGCTCGTAGGATCCCCAGATGGTGAAGGCGGCTACAGGCAGTGGGTGAGACGGGTGCACAGACAGAGGATTTGGGCTTCACGTGCCCGTCCCACCATGTCTGCCTGCTCATCCCATCGTGTCTGTGTGTCCGTCCCATCATGCAGGGCTGTGGCATCCTCCCGCCTGACATTTCGCTGAGATCATGAGGAGCCACTTGAAGCAGGGGAGAGCAGTTCCTCCAGCGGCAGCGAAGGACCGGGGCGGTAATAAAGCAAAGCCCAGCCAGCATCTAAACCTGCCGCGTTCCCATGGCTACTGCGTTCCCCAGAGCAACCGGGACAGCGCAACCCAGCGCATCCCAGTCTGCGGCGTGGAGCTGCAGTGGTACTGGGGTCCCCTCCGCACTCCCCACCCCAACCATTCCGCTGGGACATGGCAGCACCAGCCCCCCCCGAATGCATCCCCACGGGGTGCCTTGATGTGAGCTCAAACAACGGCACCCCGGCGTGGGGCACTGGTGTAGGAGCAGCCCCTGGCTTTGGGGCTGCAGAGAGGGGCAAAACGCTCCTTGAAAACCTCGTGGTTGTGCGCACAGGGCAAAAGCAATCCTGGAGGAACGTGTCACCGTTGGCACAAAGGCAAAGCAAATGCAGGAATGCGTTAAAGCTGTCAATAAATGGCTAAATGCGGTAAACTAAGAGAGCATTTTCCTTTGTTCTCCACTTTTGATGTTATGCTTAAATCAAGCATGAGCTCAATGTCTACTTGATTTTACCTTTATAACTGTAATTAAGGGAGACTAGAGATCTCCGGAGTGTTGTCGTCTGCTTATTTTTGTATGCTGGCTTATGTTAAAATCTGTCATGCATTCCCGGCGGAGGGCAGGAGATACGGCGCCAGGCTTTCGCAGCCCTCATTGAAACGTTTTGTGTACCACAATCATTTCCAGGCAGCTTTTCAAGCCGATCTCACTTCTGGGCGGCTGGAGGAGTTTGCTTGTTGCAGGTGCTCCTTGCAAACCCCACTCCCAGCCCAGTCGGCAGCGGGGGCCGTCTCTGCTCCCTGAAAGCCAGGCTGCACGCCAAAACGGGGGCGTGACGGCTCGCCGTCGCCGGCCCCCGCCCTGGGGTGGCTGCTGCCCGAAGGATGCTCTGCTGCCCGTCATCAAGGAGCTGCCGTTAAAAAAGGAGGTGGATGGGGCTTCTCCTTGGGAGGGAGGAGATGCGCTCTCTGCCCGCGGTAAGCCAGACGCCGGTGCCGGGGTGCCTTGAAAGGCGCAAGAGGTTTGGGGAGCCCTAGTTTTGCTGTGGCTCTTGCCGGGACATGCGAGGGGACGGGGACCTGATCGGTGGGCACCAGCCCTGGGCGAAGGGGCGAGGGAGCAGCTCCTTGCCCTGGTTTGGTACCGGGGGTACAGGAGCGGGTTGGTAGGGGCTGAGTCCTTTCTGTCCCCCCAGAATTGTCCCAAAGGGGCCAGCAAGTCATGAGAGGTGCCGGCAGGAGCTCGGTCTGCAAATGCTGTGCCGCGATGCTGTGCTGACAGGACCAGTCCTTGTGCCTGGGGTGTAAGAGGCAGAAACCGTCGTAGAGCCTTTGCTGTGCAAGTTTTTGGGTCTGGGTTTTGGGGTTATCTTGTTTTGTTGGGGCATTTCGGTTTTCATGTGATCCGAGGCTGCTGGGAGCTGCCCAGGAAGCCTGGAAATGGCGTGTCCGTAATGCCGGCACACGGAGCTGCGGCGGTGGGGAGGGAGGCATTGCATCCGCCGCCCCCGAAATCGCGCTTTCTGTTGCTTCTCAGTGAAAGACTTGGAGCTTGCAAAAGCATACGGCATCCCAGAGGCCCTAATGCAGAGCCAGGAACAAACAGACTGAGATCCCCGATATGTCTAAGCAGAGTGTTTTCAAGATCTTCCTTCCTTGATCAGAAATATAAGAAGTTGGTACGAACCCAGCTTGGAAAAAAAAAAAAAGATTAGGCAAGGTGCTTCAGGAAACTCACTGTCAGTAAGTGAGGGAAGAAGCCCCGGAGCTTTCTTGGTGGAGAGTGGAGCGTAACTCTGGCCGCGTGTGCATGGAAGTGCCTTCAGGCTGTTTCACTGTGAAACAAGAACCTAGCGTTGCTTTGCTGGTGCTCTGGCAGTACTTTGCATTTTTTAATTACTTGCATGCTTTTGCTTTTAAGAAGTGCAACTCCTCACGCAGACCTGCGGCTGCCCGAGGCCCAGGAGCTGTAAAACCTCCTGGGAAGCGCGGGGCTGCTCACGCCGCCTGCGCGGGTGGCTCTGCGCCCCTTTCCGTCGCTAACTTTACCGTCCTGCGGCTTGCAAACAGTTCATTTCCAAGGTGAATAAACAGAGATACTGAGTGCTCTGGTGCTTGCCTGGCTGTACTGCTGAAACCTCAGCGCTCTCCTTTGCTGCCCTCACAGCTATTATTTCGCTGCTGGTTGTATGCTACTGACAACATCATTATTTTGCAATATTAAATACAGTAAATATGGAATACTATAAAGACAGTCTGATACGATCCAGTACGATTTTACTGCTGCTATTCTACAAGTTTTATTTTTAATTTTATTTTTCACATTCTAATCTTAATGCCTTTGCCCTGCTACACAATCCTCCGGTTAGAAGTTCTCAGTCTACAGCGGCTTCACGTTATTTGTACAAGCAGGCTACAGAGATGAAGCGGATGCGTAGTGCCGCTGTACAAGCCAGGAATAACTCCACTGGAGTCCGGGAAATCCTGCACAGCTGGTGTGAGGGGGGGGGCACCAACACCATAGTGCTTCAGCAAGAAGCAAAACGTATTTTCACTTGCTAATGGGTGGTGATTTTCTTAGTCTGGCCTTCTGGGCTTAGGTTCCTGTCCTGGTTGTTGTGAGCGCCAGCGCCTATAGCGACAGGGCATCTCATCTGCTCTCTTCCCACAGATGTTTGCACTCGCAGGAGCTCGACTTAGCGAAGCTGTTTCATTTGCTGCTTCGAGTCTGAGCATCAGGAGACGTATGGTTAATTCACTGCCATTGCAAAGATTATGGAAAACATGAAAACCCCCTTGCCTGGTCACCAAGAGCAGTAAGGGGAGGAGAAGAGGCACCCGCCTGCTCCTGGGTGCTCCCCGCGGCTGCGGGGCTGGCAGTTTGTCTGCTCCAAAACCCGCTATGGGTTTTTTCCCTCAAAGTGTTTCAGTAATGCGAAGGGAAGCCTAAGTTGGAAGTAGCTGACCATTTGGTCCTTACGCTCCACGAGCCGCAGGGCGAGCGCTGGCACAGGCACCTGCAGACCCGGGACGTGCCCAGGTGTCACAGCTCCGCGAGCGCACGCGCCGCCCACGGCAGCTCCTCCACCGCGGGCACGTCCCGCCGTCCACCGATCACCTTCCCGTGAGCGCCGCGCTCAGAGCCTGGCTGCTTCCTCTGGGTTTATCTTACGCTTCATTACAAAAATGAAGCCCCTAGTAATTTATCAAAGGACTGAGGTTTCACTTCCCAGATACTGGAAACAACATTATAAGGAAAAAGTAAGACTTATACAGCAAAATAGCTTGCTAGCTGCTCCCATCTAGCTCAGCCAAAGTTGTCACAGCGTGCGTTAGATGAGAAGGTAATTAATTGCCCTGCTCCTACGGCGCAGTCCTGCTGTGGCCGTTCTGCAGGCTCTTCCTCCCGCAGATGTGTGGGGCTGCTGCTTTGATGGGATGAAAACGTAGGATCAGTGATGTCCTGTTCATAGGAGACAGAGCCTGGTTCTAGCCAGAACCTTGCTGCTCACCGATTGCACGTAAGACCTCAGAAAGTCCTGAAAGTAGGATCTTAGATCGTACGCATACAAAAGCAGTAAGCGTGCATGATCTCTCTCTCCATGGGCTTGTTATCAAAGTAAGCGGCACGTCCAGGAGCAATGCATTTTGCTTAGATATATTTGTGAGTGTCTCTCCTTCCTACTGCTTGTGCCAGCCCCGAGCACTGCCCGTGCTGCTGGTGACAGCCACAAGCATCTCCTCTGGCCCTGCAGCGTGCGCTCACAGCACGTCCACCGTAGATCTCCAGAACTTCACTGAGGAGAACCCTTGCTTGGAGGGGTCTCTTGGGTCATTCTTTCACTGTGCAGCCATGGGTGTCTTTTGGGGGGGGGGGGGTGGTCTGGCTGCCTTCTGCTGCTGTGAGATTTAATCCACGCCAGCTGCCATCCCAGCCACACAGGGGAGCACCGGGCAAACAGCTAGGAGGGGAGAAGAGTTACCAGGGCTCTTCCAAAGATGCTTGCTGTGGATGTGAAACTGGGCGACAAGTAAATATTCTGAGCTGCTAGAATTACCCCCTCATGTATGTGCTGGTTACATTATTTGGCTCTATAAAAAGCAGTAGGATTTTAGGTTACCCCTTGTCTAAGAAAGCTCAGATTTATAACAGGGGAACCTCCTGGGCTGTCCTCATATGGGCTGGGAAGGAGAGAGACCACCCTGATTGTTGGGAGACAAATAACAAGTGTTTTGTGTCAAAAATCAATGGGAAAAAAATGGATCAGAAGATGTCCAGGAATGGTTCTGGAGCTACAGATGACATTTCTCTTGTCAAGGCTGACCAGAAACATGATCTCCAAAGCCAATGTAATCAGGAGAGGTTCTAGAGAAACGCCTCTCCAAACACCCCTTAAACGTTTCCCCCACCTGAGGAGGAGGCATTTGTACGTGGAGGTGTTCACACCAGCACCGAAGAGCTGCACCAATCCCACCTCTGCCGAGAAGAGGATGGTGAAGGGCCGCTCAACAGAACGCATTGTGCTAACAGAACTTGTGGCCTCTCATCTGCAGGTGACACAGGGATTTGCATCTGCTTGCAGTCACCCATGGAGACACCACTGGTGTCCTCCAAGCAAGACACGTGTCTGATGGCACCAGCAGTTCCCCACTGAAGATTCATGATCTCAAGGCTCTGAAATACACTGAAATGCTCATGTCAGCAGCCTAGGCTGGGGGGTACAACCTTCTACTCGTTTTGCCTCAATTAATGGCGTTGCATTTGGGAAAGCATAGAAGTGATGACTACCTGCGGTGGTCAGCACTGCATGCGGTGGAGATACCTATCACATCTAGGTGGACGTGAGATTTTAGGAGCCCACCTTCTCTGTTGGTGAAGGTTATGCTCTATGCAGCACCCCAGCTGTTGGAGTAGGAGGGCAGGAGAGCAGGGCAGAGGCTGATGGGCGGGAAGGAGATGGAAAACTCGGTGCCATTACACTAAAACCTGTTGGCAGCAAACACAGAATCTGCTGCAGGTGTAGGCAGCTTTACACCTGCGACCTCCTGGCAGAAGCTTGGTCTTCAGAAATCACCTGTGTGGGTGGGTGTACCTGGGACCTGGTGTTCGGATGTGCTGTGAGCCACCAGCACCTTCTCTGCGAACCACCAGGACCTTCTCTGTGAACCCCGAGTGTCGTGGATGGGCACCACAGGTAAGCATGGACCAACCCTCCCAGAAACAGCTTTGGTCCCATGATGGAGGCATCACCCCAAGGAACTGGGCTCAAGTGTCCCTCCCTCCTGAGGTGGGGTGGGGAAAGCTTTGCCAGAGCACCAGAGGATTTGGTCCCTCGCTTACAGAGGTTGCAGTGCCCCAAGATGGAACTATGTAAAAAGGACTGTATACATGTAAAAGGAGATGAAAAACGAGGCTTTGAACTCCATGTACTCCCCGGCCATGTCCCCCCACCTCGGCTGGGATACGTGCGTAGTGTGTCCCCTGTGATGGCTTGGGAACGCGGAGCAGCTAATGCAAGAGACGATCTCTTTTCATATTCACTTGCTATTTTTTCCTGAAGAAAATAAATTTTTTAAGTTAAGTTTTTCACTGTGTCTGTCCTAGAGCATGGACAAGAAAGGTTATTTATAAATAATGTAGAACTGTGTCCCCTGTTGAGGGGAAGGAAAGTACAGGAAGCCTCGTAAAGAGAAACACAGCAGCACCCTTGATGGATGGGGATGAGCCAAGGGAGATGGGCATCCTACCAGGCCACCAAAGCCCTTCTCCTGCCCATGAGGAGAGCTGCCCGTGGGCCTCTGGCCAGGCAGGGTTGGAGGCACAAGCCAGCCCTGACAGCAGCTCCAGAGGCTTGTCGGGGTGATGAAAAATGCAGCAAAGGCAGCTGGATCAAAGCAGCATCTGAACACAGACACACTTAATTGGGCTGTGCTCTGGAAACTACCGGAAGATGAGTCCCAAAGAGAAAGGTGCCATCTTCTGCCCAGCTTTTTAATCAACTCAGCCAATTTTTTGGTGCACGACAGAGGGCTGACATAGCTGCTGCCCAGCCAGCGCGGTGCAACACCCCCGTGTCCTCATGGCATGCACGTGCTGCCTGCCTGCTCGCTCCCACCCCTGCATCAAATTGCTGCAGAGGTCGCATGGAGTACGGGCTTCGGAAGGACCACGGGCAAACAGAGGGAGATGGAAAATTAGGAAGCACGGAGTGCTGCTCTTCGGGAACGTCACCTGCCCTGGGATGTGAAGCTGAAATGCGACACGTATTTGAGACCCAGCACCAGCAGTTTCATTGATGGAAACCATTGTTCAGTGAATTATATACTGAGTATTATGCTAGCCTTCATGAAGTTACTCAGAAAATAAACAGGGAACTCCTGAATAATTTGTCAAAGGCAGCAACAACTCATCAGAGGAGACTTTGGTCAGTGAGAAGATGTCAGTGCTTCCTTGCTGCACATGTTTAATGCTTGGGAGCGGGTGCAGAAGGCCTGGCAGGGCCTTCCTGAGATACCTGCGCTTTTCCATCTCGCTCCCCATGCAGGCTCAGCTCTCCTCAATCCTCCATCGCACACACCGTATCCTCCTTTCTGCCAGGGCACCACAGCTTGGTGGGTTTTAGGTCCCGAGCGAAGCATCTTCCAGGAATTTTTGGACCGTGGGATGGCTGCGTAGGGTTGTTGGTTTCCGTACAGATAAACACTGGAGCATTGGTGGTGGTTTGGATATTGTAATGATGCACGATGCTCTGCAACAGAAGACATGCATTGCACTCTGCTTACTTTTATGTTAACAACTTCTTGATATCTCTGCCTGACACAGCATCTGGTACCAGGGCATTTAATTTCCCTGAGTTGTCCTTCATGGATATATCACAACGTTATTATTCCTTTAAGAAAGACTAAAATGTGTTTGTCTCCTAACAGCTGCTGATTTCCTCAGCACGTGGTTTCTCATGCACAGTTGACTTTGTGGCCTTGTGTCATATAGCATTGGGAAAAATCCAGCTTTTTTAAAAGTTTTTTGTTTGTTTGGGTTTTTTTTCTCCATTTAAGTGGTAGGGTTTTCAGTGAAAAGGTCTGTTTGGGAGGCAGATGCTCATCCCCTGCCTACTCTTCTTATGGCTCTGTCCCAAGAACCATGTTGTGAGCCACGTTGCAGCAATCACAGCATCACTGGACAGCCGAGCGCACAGGGACCTCTGCAGACAGTCCAGCCCAAGCAGGGTCGCATGCAGCAGGCTGCCCAGAAAATCAGGATATAAAAATAAACACCGAAAGTCAGGGAGTCCTGAGGCACCGCTGGAGCAGGGCTGACTGCAGCAAAGTCACCCTCATCATCCTCCTCCCTATCGCGGGCAGCGTAAAGGCCGTCTGCTGTTAAACCGTCGTTCGGAAAGCAGAGGATGCGCGTCGTGCTGGGCTTGCTGCCTTTCAGCTGCTTCACACCGAATCTGCAACTCTGAGCTGCAACCTGAATCCCGAACAAGCGTGAGCTCCTCATGGGTGCTGGGATTACAGGAGGGTGTGTGGTCTGTCGGCAGGCGTTAGCGGTCCCGGGGACAGACGGACACTCTGCAGCCTTCAAGTATTTCAGTGCTTCGGGGCCGGCTTTGTGATAAATTTAACTTCTCACGGGGAAACTGTAGTTTGGGGGGAAGAAGGTCTGCTTTGTAGGGGCACGTTAAATCCACCGTGGGCACGTGTGCACCCCGCCAGCCGGTGTGCTAAATTATGTATCCGGCAGCAAACTTTAATGGAAATTTTGAAGTCTTTTATTGCTTGGCTTTCTGCTTGAAGAGAAATTCATCAAACGGGGACTGGGAGGAGAGCAGATCACAGTGCAACTTCTCAAAACCAGGTCTTCTTTAAAGGCATCACTTGCTCCGACTCTTCTCTTTACACAGGCCACGGCTGGCAGTCTCCAGCCAGGATCCGCATTTTCCGACGGTCGCCCATGGGACTCCTCCCTGCGAGGTAGCAGACCCGTCCCCTGCTCGGCTGGCCACGAAGGCCCCCGGTGACTCCCGGGCGTGGAGTGCTGGCTCCCATGTCCCGTGCCACCCTCGGGCTGGAGATGGCGATGGCGATGGCTCTCACCCCACACCGATTTCTCAGGAAATAACGTGGTTTTGACAAAGAGGCCACCCCTGCATCCCCCTGCCATGTCCTCAGCCTGTTCCCTTCTCTCAAATTACAAACTCCTTTGTAACGAAGCGGAAGGGGTTAAGAGCGCTGATGAATTAGGGTCGTCCCATCTGACTTTTGCAGCCCATAAGTTGAACTCGGGGACTTTTTAGATGCCAAAGAAAACCCTGTCTGGTTTGCAAAAAAAAAGGAGATGGAAGAATCTGACAGGTGAATTATTTGCTCATCCCTTCATTCTTCTTCACCCCTTTACCTGCACTAAACTGGCTCAGTATACCATATTTAATAGTTTAGTAACCTAATACAAGTCATATATTGCTCTTTCAGAACAGGAAAGCGATTACATTTAGCTGGCGCATAGCCTTGCACATATGGTGCCTGAAGTTACCTAATTATGGTCGCAAATCTGAATACCTCAATTTAACTGAGTGCCAGAAATCCTGCTGCTAAAAATGAAAAGAGATCGAGGTGTTATTCACTTCCAAAGAGCCATTAAGATCGGCTGAGCTGCATCATTTTATAGCACCGAGGCTGTGGCTGTTTCTCTATAGGATGCTATACGTGGTAGGGAAAGCATCTGCTGTTCTACTTCTGTGCGTGATTATTTTGATATGAAAGAGCACGGAATATGGGCAAATCTATCATTCCTTTTGATAACTTTAACGTATGACTTTTATTTTTAATACCTGGGCTTCTCCAGCTGCATCTTACAATTTTTATTACCATGAGCTGTACTTTTTCCCCCATTTTCTCTAGCAGACCTATCAATTCTAAGCTGCTTTATTCCTCTGCAAAGTCTTGGTTAATTGAAAATGTCATTTATTGTATTTGATGATATTTTCCCTCCTAGTCTAGCTCTGGCTGTGATAGTGATTGTTGTGAGAAGAGACTTTATCCTAAATCTAGTCATAAAGACACAGTGCAAAAGTCTGAGCTGCCATAAATCAATAAGGGATTCAGGAGAGCTACTTCAGCTAACAAGGATTTAAACCCCAGTTCTCATGTATCTAATACTTTGTAGGAAAAGTACAGACATTTTTCCAATTTCTCTTAGTCTTGTTTCTAGTTTCATATATTCTACACCTCTACCAGTGCTGCTCTTGGCTTCTTACAGAGATATTGAGACCCGTGAAATTAAAGAAGTCGGATGAAACAGCACATGCTCTGCTTGCAGCAGCTGCACTAAAGCAGCGAGCGCTGTGGATCCGCACTCAGAGGTATCGGAGGTGCCTGGAAACAGCCCGGGAGAGGGTTCAGCCCCACTGCGGTCAGCAGGGAGGAACCGGACCCGGAGCAGGCAACAGACACCGGGCTTAGGTCGGGATGAAGTCCCTGGAGATGTTTGCTCCTGTGCTGCAGAGGGAAGTCTGTTAGGTGTTTGGCTCCTAGATGGTTAAAGTTTTGGGGAGGTGAGGCCCTTCTCAGCTTCCTAAAAAAATCCAAACAGAAGTCAAAGATAAAAAAAACCCCTTCAGATTTTTCAATTTACCGGGTAAGTTTAGGAAAATGAGTCGAACATTGGGAAGCACCAGCGCAGTGGGAGCAGCCTGTAGCAATGGGGGAAGCAATTGCGGAGCTGCCTGGGTCAGTTATCCAGGCTGTTATGATTAAGAATTAAAATCTGATCCTCTTGGAAAGCCTGCTGTGGGGGATCATATGGAGAAACTGTTTGTAGGGACAATTGCGGCTTACTTTCTCCAAGATCTGAAAACCCTAAAATTGCTGTTTCCAGTGCTGCGCTGGGAAGATGCGGGAGTTACCGGGAAGTGTAAGACTCTCTCTGCTATTCCAGGCTTTTAGGCAATGTTCAGCTTAATCAGTAGCGGAAAATTAAGGCAGAAGAAAACGTGCAATTGAATTTGAGCGAGGACCCGTGAACCACTCTTTCCTGGAAGAACAATGACCCCTCTCATCATCATCGAAAGAAAAGTACCCGCGGTATCATTTTTATTCTCTGGCTGCAGACATAACTCACTCTCCATCTTGTGCAAACCTCCTTCCTAATCATCGTGATAGAGGTTGACAAGGCACAGGATTATCCTCAAATGCGTGCTTTTTCTTACATTCATCTGACTGCCCTTCACCATCTGACTAGCAAAGAATGGGTGTAGAAAAGAAAAATGAATAGGGAGGGGAAATGACCGGGGAGACCAGCTCTGCAGTGGAAATCGTTATTCCACTTCGGTTGTGGAATGGGAATCCTTCAAGTCTCAGCACTTTTTGGTGCCAACCGGTGATATTTAATACTCTCTAAAATCCATCCTCAGCTGACGTCCCTTTATTAGCTGAAACTCCTCTCTACTGTCTACACTCACGAGTTTCCAAAAGAACTTCAGTGACTTAAACCCAGCCACTTCCCAGGAAATTTATGTGCTTATGGTGCCTTGAAAATGCCACCCACTGCAGAACTGGGGTTTTCCCGTTCCGAGCTGCCTGCCTCGGCGGCAGGGACTGCGGGGCCGGCTGTGGGTGGGATGCATGGCACGCTGCTGAGGCAGGAGTCTGCAGCAAGTACAGCGGTTTACGGCTTATAAAAAATGACACTATTAAATGAAGTGAGACTTTGATTTTATGGGGTATGAAATGCTGCTCACATACTGCAGCCTTCAATGGAGATGATCATTAAGCAGTTATTTGCACAAGAAGCTTGGGTGAAAACTGGATGTAAGGTTATTTCCCCCAGTCTGGGGACACGGTGCCGACATGCAGCACCCGCTCCGCTCCCCGGGAGCACCCGGCCGGCTCCGGACCCGCAAAGAGGAAACTGCTGAAAAACCAGTCGGAAACAAAGAGCTCCCACTTCTCCGTGTCGTCCTCACGGCTGCCCGGGCTCCTCCGGCAGATTTGCACCGGCTTTGGAGACGCTCTGTGATGAAGTTCAGTAGATAATATTATGAGTGACATAAGCGTTCATGCGGTGTCCGGAAACCCACCCTGCATTGCATAAACTGCTGTGCAAGCGAGACCCGATGCAGCGGGTCCTGCCCCGGGGGCTGCACGGTCAGACGGACACGGGGCAGCAAGGGACGGCGGGACGGCGTGGGGACAGGCGGTCAGGGCCGGGGGGGGTCTTGGGGTATGGGGGCAACGGAGCTTCTCTGGAATAGCTCCCAGGTATCACAGCAAAGGAGTTTCAGGAGGGGTTTTAAGGGAAGAAAATGAAGCAGCTTGGCTGCTGCCTATGGCAGGTTCTTGCTGAGCACAAAGTATTTCCTGAAGGAAATGGAAATTGTGGTTCAAGCTGTAACCCCCAGGCCCGAGCGGCGATGCCGGGCTGGGCTCAGGGCTGGGACCGGGCTGTGCGTGGGGGGAGAGCAGCCCCGGGGGGGGGTTTGTCTGCACAGCCACAGCCTGACCGCGTGTGAAGAAACATTGCAGGTATTACAAGCAGAGGACAAAATGCCGTCGTGCTCCTGTGGCACCGCGCCGAGAGCCGGGGGGGCGGGGGGGGCTCGTGCTGCTGCCTGCAGGGATGGGGACGGGGCGGCACAGGGTGATGGGGCTTGTGGAGCTCGCGCAGAAGCATGGTTAAGTAAAATGTGAATATCCGATGTTGGCAAGAGATTTGAGCCAGTGAAATACTTTCTCTTGAATATATTTTGTACCCAGGCGGCTGCTTTTCTTGTAACAAACTTTATGACGTGTTCTGACATAGCAGAGAACGACGGCTCCAGCCTGCAGAGCCTGTGTCCAAGCAAACTCCATTCCCACGGGGTCTCCCCTTGGCTCGGGCCAAGGGGCCGGGTCGGGCTGGGCACGCTGAGCCGCAGGTTTCGCAGGGCAAAGGCTGGCTTTCTCTCTGCCGGTTTTCACTCGAGTTGTTTAGAAATTCACATGGACACTTGAAATGTGCGATTAAATTCCCAAAGTGACCAGGTCGCCATAGAATCAGAGAATGGTTTGGGTTGGAAGGGACCTCAAAGATCATCTAGTCCCAACCCCCTGCCATGGGCAGGGACACCCTCCACTAGCCCAGGTTGCCCAAAGCCCCATCCAACCTGGCCTTGAACACTGCCAGGGAGCCAGGGGCAGCCACAGCTTCTCTGGGCAACCTGTGCCAGGGCCTCAGCACCCTCACAGGGAAGGATTTCTGCCTCACATCCCATCTCCATCTCCCCTCCTGCAGTTTCAGGCCGTTCCCCTTGTCCTGTCACTACACTCCCTGATAAACAGTCCCTCACCAGCTTTCCTGTAGGCCCCTGCAGGTACTGGAAGGCCACAATTAGATCTTCCCTGGAGCCGCCTTTTCTCCAGGCTGAACAACCCCAACTCTCTCAACCTGCCCTCACAGGAGAGGTGCTCCAGCCCTCCGATCAGCTTCGTGGCCTCCTCTGGGCTCGCTCCAACAGCTCCATGTCTCTCCTGTACTGGGGACCCCAGAACTGGATGCAGTACTGCAGGGGGGTCTCGCCAGAGCGGAGTAGAGGGGCAGGATCCCCTCCCTCGACCTGCTGGTCACGCCTCTCTTGATGCAGCCCAGGACACGGTTGGCTTTCTGGGCTGCAAGCACACACTGCCAGCTCATGTTGAGCTTCTCATCAATCAACACCCCCAAGTCCTTCTCCTCGGGGCTGCTTTCAATCCATTCCCTGCCCAGCCTGTAGTTGTGCTTGGGATTGCACTGACCCACACGCAGGACCTTGACGTTGGCCTTGTTGAACTCCATGTGGTTCGCACAGTCCCACCTCTCCAGCCTGTCCAGGTCCCTCTGGACGGCATCCCTTCCCTCCAGCGTGTCGACCATACCGGTGCAAAAACTTCATGTGTTGCCCAGAGAAGTATGAGGAGTCAAGAATTAGGGGAACCTGCAGGTCATAAGGAAGGACACGGTAAATAACGGCTTTTGCCTGTTGCCTTGCTCTCTGTCACGGCAATCAAGCTCACCTCTTGCTGTCCATTCAACAGCCGCTTACCGACCTCAACCATTTTCCTTGTTGAAAGGCAAAGAGAAGCAAAGGAGCAGCAAAGGCATCGCTTCCAGTCGCTGCTGCTGGGGTTGCCTCTGTCCCCGGCCCCCGCACTGCACCACCGGCGCCCGGGCAGGCACCCGGGGGCTCAGCCCCTCGGCTGCGGGCACGGCCGCATCCTGCATCCAGCCTGCTGCAGCGCCAGCTGTGCTCTCCTGGGCTCTGGGTGTTATTATCGTATTAATTCGTACGTGGTAACCTGACAGTAACATGATTCACAGAGCCAATAACAGTTTTTGATAACAATAATGCAATTGTTAAGCCTGAGTCCTTAACCGGTACGGCTCAGTGGGGAAACATTGACTTCAGATATGTTGTGCTGCTTCAGCTCCTAATAGTCAAAATACTTAATATTGATTTCTTCTTCTTTAAAAAAAAAAAAAAAAGGATTAGTCATGCCATACTGTTTCCTGGCAATTAATGTCTTTAATATATGAAAACACAGCATTACATTGTGCAGGTTTGACACTTAACTGAAGTAATTAGTGTATGCAATAATGAATCTTACATTTTTTCCCCACTGTAAGAAATAAAATAACTGTAAATAATTTGTGAAAACCTGGACATCTCACCAAGCTTTTAATGCTTTGTTCAGCATATGAGTAAATCAAGTTCTGTCCCATCCTGCTGCTCATCCCACCCGGCCAGGAGGAGCTGCTGGTGCCCAGCCCGCATGCGGAGCTCCCCGGCTGCCGGTGCGCTGAGCTGCCCGAGCGCATCCCCGCGATGGTTTGCTCTGCGCAGGTGCCACCGGACGGCCCGGAACCGTGCATTTTTCCAGTCCCTGGGAACAGAGACGAGGTTATTTCCTTGCAACGGCTCCCAGGGGTAGGGCTGTAGGGCTCCTAGCCGGCGGATCGGCAAAAGGCACTGCCGAAAGTCGCGCCATGTCCTCGACGCGGGCACGGCC
Organism: Grus americana; assembly: GCF_028858705.1. Taxonomy (NCBI): domain Eukaryota; kingdom Metazoa; phylum Chordata; class Aves; order Gruiformes; family Gruidae; genus Grus; species Grus americana. The sequence goes on from NC_072859.1 coordinate 34,922,736, forward strand.
GGCACGAGGGGCATGTCCCCAGCGGCTGAGTCCCGGTGGCCGTGGGTCCTGTGCCTCTGCAGCGGGAGCAGGGCACACCGGGCACCCGGCGTCTGGCCCAAACGAGCCTGTCCCAGCCCCACGGCACAGACCCCCTCGCTCACAGTCCCTCTCCCAGAGCAGATGCCAGCTGGGCTTCAGTGCCAGGAAGACGTGGTTTAAATAGGATGGAAGCACTCGGTGCGTCTTTTGTTCGTTTAATCTGCCGTTCTCCTTGTGAGAAAATCGGGGGGTGTCGCATCCAATGTGAATGCAGGTAATGATGAATTCACATCGAAGAGCCCCTAACAGTAAATAGGTACGAGAACTGCAAAAGCTGGATGAAAATGCTTGGCACCTTCGAATGCCTGTAAAAGCACACACACAATTCCAGTACGAGGAAGGACGCTGCCAGAAGGAATTGCCGCTCCAGCAGTGGTGCGATGCTGGGGAGCTCTTCAAGCATCTCTCTGTGGGAAACGGCTTCAAAGTCCCCATCCAGGACAGATGCTCTGCTCACGGTTCATCCTCAATGCCAGAGTTCACGCGTTTTCATTTCGAAGCAGTTTTTTTACAGCAGTTCATGAAGCATTAAAATAGTATTTGTAACAGGCAGAAAGTTTTAGTGTCAGGAGAAATGCTGGTGTGACTGTATTTCAGAAAAGTGATACAACTGTGTGGAATTTTTAAGCGGGCGCTGGGACAGCGGCAGCAGCGTGGGCATGACGCGGGGAGCCCGCCGGGGTGGAAGCTGTGTGATGCTGGTAAGCAGATCCCCGTCCGCGGGCAGTGAGTGGTCCCAGGTACGTAGGTAGCTCACACACATGCTGTTAAGGATTTTCCTCCTTCTCACAGCAAATCCCTTCTTCAGCGACCAGAGTAATTATAAAGATTTTGTTTAAAATGTCACTTTTGGTCTGTCGGGTTGGGCTTTGGCTATTCAGATACTACCTGAATGCTCCTGGTTTATTTAGCCATCGCTGTTAGCCATTAAATGCCCTTGATTGCAATGTTGCATAGGGAAGGAAAGGTCACCGAGGCGCCAGCGCTCGACCAGAGCTGTGCTGACACCGGGGCTCACGTCCCTCTTCTCCTCCCCAACCCCGGGGGGCTGCAAAAGAAAGTTCAGTTCACTCAGGCGCAGGCACCGGTGCCTTTCCGTCTCCAGCTCTTGTCTTCTGATGATTTTTCCCTTTCGTCCTTATTTTTCTTATTCAATGGCACCGTCTGAAGGATGGAAATTTAGACTGATTTCCTACATGGAAACAAGTGAGCTGAAAAAGCTGCTTTTTCCTTGCCCGTTCTGCAACTGCAGCGAGAAAATGCCACGTGCCCTCTCCTGAATAGCAAAGGGGATGGCACAGCGTGGGTTGGGTGGTGGGTGCTGAGGGTGGTCCTGCATTGGGTGCTGAGGGTGGCGCTGCCCTCGCCATCGCCCGCGTCGGACGGGGACTGTGGCAGCCCCCGTGCTGCGGCAGCAGGCTCCAGGTTTTGGAGCACGCAGCCCTGGGGGAGAGCGGAGCTGCTCCCCAGCCAGCGCTCACCCCTGGAGGCCCCAGCAACAAAATCATCGCACAGGGTTTTTGGGGTTTTTTTTTCCCAAGTGCACGCACGTGATTTGACGGGGTTTCCGATCGCAAATGACCAGCTCTCGTTTTTAAGGTCCTGCGAGCCGAGCTGCCGTCGGGAGCGGGTGTCTGAGCGAACGCCCCGGCGGGGCAGGGCAGAGGGTGGGTGCCAGTGCCGTGCCGGGGACCCCTGGGCAGAGGTGGGAGGGGGGCAGCGACGCCCCGGACCACCGGCATGTCGGGCTTCCCTCCATCTCAGCCCAACACAAACATCTGCCGACGGCGAGTAATCCCCGGCATGTTGGGAAAGTTAAGCCCCTAAGTACCGAATCAGTGCTTACACTGAGGTAGCCCTGCTGAGATCAGTGAAGATAATTTTGGTCCCCACGATTAAAACTGAGAGCAGAATTTATCCTCAGGAAACACATCTCCAACCACGTCCCATCGGAGGCGAAGCGTCACTGCCACTGCCTTTGGATGCAGCACGCTGCTCCTCGGGGGCAGAGGCTGCCCGCAGCCACCCTGCCACGGTCCAGGGTGGCCCTGGGCTCGCTGAGCTGCTCCCAGAGGCGGTTCTGAAACAAATACCTTGAGCAAATAACCACAAGCTAATGAGGCGAGTAATCTTAAGGAGAAAAAAAAAAATCGTTTTTCATTCTGAAGGTAGTTTGGGGTCTACATGGGAAAGTGCCGGAAAGGTGCAGCCTGAGCGCGGCTCACCTCCTGCCGAACCTTCTTCTGGCCAGAGATGCCCACCCGTCCCGTCTCCTTACAGCAGGAATGGAAAGGGCGGCTGGAAAAACCAGACCAAACAGCGATGAAAAACACTCGGCTGAATCCGTGAAACTCCTGGCAGCGATGGACTTCTCGTCTGCATCTCGCGATGTGATTCCTCTCCCTGCCCTACCGCTGGTCACTGGGTTTAACTGGGTCCGTGTCCTCCTGCCCCTGCACGCTCCGCCTGCATCCCGGTGAGCTCATCCTGGGAAACTGGGATTCTCGCTCTTCTCCTCAACCCGTAACTTTAGTGCAGATCGTAAAATTCCTGCAGCAACTCCAGCACCAAGCTGGAGTCACCTCCCTGCTCCTACCTGCCGTCACCTACGAGGGTTCCCACCCCGGATGATGAGGTGGGGCTGCCAGGACGCACGGATGGTGGGTGCACAGAGGTGGCTGCTCAGGGCTGCCCTTTGCTTTCAAACCTGAGGACCATGGATGTTTCTCCAGCTCTTGCCCCCCCATGGTCACACCACTATATGGTAATGTCATCCCACTTTTTTTTTTCATTTTTTTTTTAAAGATGTTAAAACATGGGGAAAGGCTTGAAAAATCTGACCTGCAAACCAAGAGTGTTCAAAGCCAGAGTGAAAATAAACAGCTCCTGATGGTTGCTGCTATTGTTCCCGGGGATAATGGAGAGAGGCAGCGCGGGCTGCGGAGGGAGGGCTCTGATTCATAATTTGTCAACCCACAATGTTTACAGTACTTAGGCTGGGAAAAATACCTGTTCACAGAAACCGTCCTCAATAGGCTTTGCTTTCTACTTACTGACATTGCTTAGTAACAGCTCTATTTTTAAATGCTAAGAGGGTATTAGACCAAAAAAAATGAAAGTTTACTCAATCTCATATCTAACAGGCGTTAAACTCAACAGGGATGCGGCCGTTGGCCTCGGGGGAGCTGGCCTGAGCACGGGCGGGCTGCGGACACGCTCAGCCCTGCGCTGGCGGGCCGGGGGCTGGCGGGGCCGAGAGCTGCCCCCACCGACCTTCAACTCTTCCAGTGGAACTAAAAAAAAAAAAAATCAATAAAATCTGTGCACTCCTCAGTGTCGTCAGCTCCTGGTGATCCAAATCTCCTGAAATACCCTCCCGAGCATCTGATTTGGGAAACGGCTTCTGCAAGCCCCATTGAGTGGGGAGGGCAGCCTGTCCGTCCCGCTGCCCCGGCCGCCCCGCGCTGCCCCACCGCAGCGCCGGGATGTCCCGGCCACGTCCTGCCCGCTTGCTCTTCCCTCATTAAAACCACTGAGGGAAATGGGATGAGTTGTTTTGGACTAACCCCTGCGCCCGATCCACTGAAGCTCGTGGAGGGTTAATTCACTTCACTAGGATTTGCAGCCGACAGCGTATTTCCCTGCACCCAGGTCTAACGATCAGCTTTTATTAGTGCTTTTCCTTTCCTGAAGATACAGCAGCTAAACCCACTGAAATCCCGCGGGGACGTAAAAGTGCTCGGCCAAGGGAGAGCCCAGTGCCGGTGAAGAGTTGGTATTTCTGCTAACAGGTTGGCCCTAAAGACTCGTCCCACCATCACCTCTCGTTGTGTTTTTTAATATGTTTATATAAAGAATACGGTATTAAATATGTGCAAAAAATCAATTGTTTTGTGGTTGATTAAATTCCAAAACAAGGGTTTTGGTAACTGCAAAGCCATTTACTGTGTATACATTTGATTGCCACGAATATCATTCCTGCTGCAAAACGATCATAATAAGAAAGTAATAAACCAGAACAGAAATGGCTGCTTTATTTTGTGCGATATCCCAGTGACGCTGTTTTGGGAGCCCTGCCAGGCTGCAGCTGCCTTCTGCCGCCGGCTCCTCTCCTCCGTCCCGCCGGGCGCCCTGCAAGTGCTGCGACGGGAAACCTGTGCGCAGCGACTGCCCAAAAGCCAGCCCCAGGTAGAAAAGCAGGGTGAGTTACCAAACACCCAGAATCCCAGCGACGGTTTAGAGCACGTTCGACAGCTGTGAATAAGAAGAGGATGTCAGGAAAATACGTGTTTTTCTAAAAAACGATGGAAGGTGTGTTATGAACAGGGTCCTGAGGGTGAAAATTCCAGTTTCCTGGGATGTTTAAAGCCAGAGTGATCATAACAGCGAACCCCGATGGAGGAGTAACACCGGATCGCCTGGGCGATGGTGTGCGTTGCTCATGCCTAGGAAGAAATATTTGCTCTTGCACATATTCTGCAACTTGTGGGGGTCTTACCCCCAAGTCCTCCTTTGCGGCATTTCTTTCAGTGCAGCAGTTATGAGGTCCTCTCACACACACGTGCACACGTGGTGTTTGCACACCAGCACGCGGCTGTGCGTCGCCGGGTACTCGCTCGTGAGCGGCACGAACCCCCCGTCACCCCGAGCAGAGCGTGCCGCAGGCGCCGCAAGCCAGCCGTGCTCCCGCCGACGGGGCGACGCGGCTCCGCGCCGCATCCTCCGGACGGCTGGCACCGTCTCCCCTCCTATTGCCACGTCCGTCCATATCTGGCGCTGGATTATTATTTATCGCTAATTTTATCTTGTCCATTGGGATCCGCAGCGCTTTGGGGCTGGAAGCCCGTCCGTGGCAGGGGCAGCTGCCGCCGGGGGTCTCGGCGCGGGCGTCTGCCGGCAGCTCTCCCTCCCGAGCACCTCGCCTACGCGGCGTATATTTTTATTTAGAGGTAGAAAGAATTCAAGTGTCTTAAAGGTCAGAAGGATATGAAACAGGGCATAAACACAGACTGTTTCTGCGAAAATATAATGGAGCACATGGTGAGCATTTGTTACTGCTGCAGTATCTGCAATGTATTTTTGACACACGCTTGCTGCAGAGTGCAGCCCACTGCAGCAAAGGAGGGAAGTCGAATTTTCTTCCCTCTGTGCTCGGCGGAAAGCGCCGTGTGTGTGCTTTGATGAGAGGTACAGCAAAAATGTAATAGCCAACAACTTTGCCAGCACTGACAGAAAACACTAGTGGGAAGCCTCTGCATCAAAGCAAGTCTAATTTCCCCGTGTTAGCAGCGGAGTTAGGTGTGACCTTCATCTGCTCTTCATACAGGCGGCTCTGACAGGGAGAGTCATGCATGAGTTGTGGCAAATTTAGATGAAATTATGGATTTGAGAGACAGCTGTAATTAGGTTTGAAGCAGACATTTAAACACTTTTTGCTGGATCGACCTAGGGAGCTCAGCCTTCGCCAGGGTAGAATTTAAATAGTAGAGAAGGCTTTTGTGCACCCCCCGAACCACAGAGCTTGGGAGGCAGATACGCGGTCCGGGGGAAAACAAACCGGAATCCCTCCGTGCTGCTTCTGAGCACAGCCCTCACCCCGGGGCCAGCACCGACCGTCCCAGCAGCCCCTGAGCGTCCCCCGCAATGGTCACAATTAAAAAAATGTCGCCTGAAAGCGATTGCGATGCCAGGAAACGACTAAGTGCCTGGGCCCACCGCGGCACGGATCTGGCCTGGCAGCCTGAGCGGGGCTTTGCCCCGGCCCCGTTGCAGCGGCGTCTGTGGCCCCTTCTGCCGGGGTGGACGCAGCCCTGGTACCCCCGGAGCCCCCCGAGATCCCCGAGCCCCCCGGGACGGCCGCAGGCTCCTGCGGGGAGAGTCCCACAGCAGGAGATGCAGGATTATCCCAACTCCTCTCCGGGCTTCGCTTGTCTTTCTGACGAGCAAAGCCACGTGCAGTTCGGTGTTTATTGTTGACACCCGCTGTGCCTCCTGCCCGGGGCAGGAACCGACGGGACCCTCCCAAGGAATATCGAGTGGGACGGAGGTTCAGCCGCTCGCCGTGAAAAGAACCTGGGAAGTGACCCGGGGCGCGGGGGAGCAGTTAATTCTGGGGGGAGCAGTTAATTCTGGGGGGAGCGGCGTTGGCTGCACCAGCCAGGTCTCCCCGCGGTGTCCTGGCTGCAGCCCCTGGGTGGCAAAAGCCTTGGAGAGGGCGGTGGGATGAATCCAGGAGCGCGACCCTCCAGGGACCCACAGAGGGGTTTTAACTCCCCCGGCAGGAAAGATGGGCAGCTTAAGATGACCAGTCATTATATTTTATAACAAGTTTCTAAAGTGCTTCCAGATAATATAGATTAAATAATTCCACTATTAAGGAGAAGAAATGAGTTGTTCCATTTTGAAAAAGGGTTATAACTTTTGACGTTACAGCCTGCTGATGTCATAAACTTAAGAAAAGTTAACTATTTCCCTTACCTGATCCAATGTAATTTCAGTTTTCTGACCTACCACCGGCTGCAGGGATGCAAATATCCAGAGCTATTCCAGCGAGCTCCCTAGCCCCTCAGCACCCATCGTCCCTCGTTCCTTCTCTCCGCTCGCAACCCATTTTTAACATCAACCCTTGCCAAAGTTACATCGCCTAACTCACGAGGTCACCATACCCGCAGCCTGCCGTCAGACTGCGAGAGATGAAAGCCCAAAGCGCTGACACAGTTCCTGGTGTCCTGACGCAAGGGCTTTTCCAGTATCTCATTCAAAATGCTAAAACCCAACCGAGGCTGGGACCGAGTCTGGTAGCAGGTTGGTTTTCTGGGTTTCCATTAAGATTTTTTTCTCCCTTTCAATCATAGTTTTTCACACCTTTACGCAGACGCCTAAATTCTGCGACAATCAGGAGGGCGCAAAGGCCAGCTCAGGTGAGGACTGTTCCTCTGACCTGCTCCTTCTCTGACTGTCCCCTGTGCCACGGCCCCATCACTCTGCCCGCCGGCTTCTTCCACAGACAGAGAGCTCTCAGAGCCTTTTTCTTCAGAACCCCCAAAAACGGGTAAGTGCCTGCTGCCTCCCAGCCGCACACGTCTGCCGTCCCTTTCACGGGAAGGCCAGGAGCGGCGGTGGCAGCGGCGGTGGTGGTGACAGTGGTGGTGACAGTGGCAGAGCAGCGATGTGTCGACTCTCGACCCAAGCAGGGATGCTCCCACCCATCCCATCCCATCCCATCCCATCCCTCCCCTCCCAGCTCCGCTCTTTCCCCCAAGAAGAAGGTCCGTCATTGATAGTTCACGTTGTTTCCAAAGTTACTGACGTGTTTTGCCAGACACTGCGCTGACAGGTCCCTTTTACATGCCCAACCTGGAACCACCGTTGCCACCTCTCAGCACCCAACTGGACCTTTAGCTACCATCTGCCATGGCCTACTTAGAAGGTGACCTAAAAATCAGCATCCATCTCTACCACCACAGCCCATGACTCATCCGCTCTTCTCAATCTTGAAATTAAAGCCTCCAGACATGGAGATTGTCGTTGTCTGGGATTATATAAAGAAACACTTGAGAGAACTTGGTACAACCGGAAGGAAAAGAAATATATTGGACTTTGACAGGGAAAATTTTGAAGGCTGTGTAGCACCACCATTTACTGAATTTAAGGAATTGTGTCCTTAATAACCGTTGCTCCTCTATATATGAGAAACTTTTTAAAAATGAGAAGAAAAAATACCTTTATTTCAGGGTTATCAGTCTTAAGGATGTGCTCTGATTTACCAGTCCATCTTCCCAGCTGGTGTGACTCCACCAGCCACCAGTGAGCCCAAACCCACAGAACCCCCTGACGGAACGCATCCAGCTGTCCTATAAAATTCACTGAAGGAATTTCATTATTTTAAAACTTTCCTTATCCAGGACTACAAATTAATAGAAATCAGAACGGAGGGGGGTTATTTCTATGTGTGTATCCGTGCAAATACATGTAAGTACCCATGGTGAAGCCCAGGCTACGGACTTGTTCAACTGATCCACTTTAGCTTTGCATTAAGCAGCGTTGAGGGATGTGCCTGGGCTCCACATTTTTTTCAGAAAGCGAGTATTTTGGGCTGCTCTTTATTTGCCTTGGTTTTCATGTCTCCACTGGAGTCAGTGGAACTGAAACCACTATGAAACTCGTGTACGACTATGGGGATCAGAGGTTTCAGTTCACCAGTGATTCAGGATCCCTGATGGTCTTCGTACGGCGTTCAGCCGCTTCGATGTTATCCGCAGAGGAGCAACAACACACACGCACCGATAACGGGTGAACAACAGCGTGAGGCTCCTCTCCCCCACCCCTGCGTACCCCTGCAGCGGGGTGCCGCAGCCCAGCCGGACCAGGTGCTGCTTCACGAGCGATTGCCGGGTTCCGACGGTTCCACCGGGCAGTGCAGCGGCTGCCGGCACGCAGCAACGCTTTGCAAAAATACAAGCCTACAGTAAATCTGCTCTTGCTTGGACACGGCTACCTACAGTGGCTCGTTGTGCCAGCGACAGCAATGCAGGGAGGCACGGGGAGCATCTCCCGCCGTCTTGTGAAGCAAACCGTGCCGCGAGCCATCCCCAGGCATTTGAAAGCGGCTGCATTGCTTTCCTCTCTGAGGAGCACAGAGGGAAAGGCGCCGGGCTGGCTGGCGTGCAGGTGCTGCTGCCATTCCCACCCTGTCGCTCCCTCCTGCTCCTGGCCCATCTCGCTGTGGGGAGGGACGCGCAGGTCCCACGCCGCAGCCCCAGGCTTCCGAACAGAGCTGCTCCCCCGCGCTCCGCAGGCAGGGGAGGGCTGGGTGCCCACTCCCACTGCACACCCGGGGTCCCGCGCTGGCTGCCACCTCCGCAGCATCTCTCCCGAGCGGTCCCACCGCTACATCGACAAAACCAACCCGGCAGCCCATTTCAGTGACTAGTCACAGACCAGGTTGAAGCCAGAAGACAAAACCCTCTGTGCTCCCCATTGCACCATTGCCAAGGCCACGCGCGCAGGAGGCGCAGGCAGATCTCCAACACGTGCTGCCAAAAAGACAGGAATTTAGGGGGGGGGTGTCTGTAAGGGGACAGGCTGGCGACACAGGCGGAAAGCTCAGGAAGGTTAAGCAGGAAACAAAGCCCCAGGCTGGAGCTGAATCCCCCTCCCACACCAGCCCTGGCCATCCTCTTCCCAGGCCACGGCTTTTGGGGTTTTTGCCCCCCAGAGAAGGTTCCCACCTACCCCTGTCTTTCTGCAGCTCCCCCATGGCAGAGCCCTGTGTGTCTCCCACTCCACACGTGTCTCTCCTGGGGAGAAAGATCTGTCTGTATTTTGTAGGTGAGGACTAGACTCTTCCAGGGTTTTTCCAGTTGCAAATCTTTTTGCCCTGCAAAATCTTGGGAATGTTTATCAGGAAGGGAGAACTCCTCCTCACTATAACAAAAACCCCCATATCTTGTGCTACAGTGGATCTCCTGGGAGACAAATTTCCATCCCCTGCTGACCAGAAGCTGTCCCTGCTGTACCCATCGCTCCTGTGCAGACGGCAGTTTGCCTTCTCCAGTGTGCACAGCGCCCGATGCACGCCTGCGTTCGGCCGGCGTCGGTTTTGTGCGCAACTGGTTATAACAGCAAAGGCTTCTTCTCTTCTTTGATGTGTTTCTACTGAAAGAATATTTTATTTCACGGTCATTCGCTGCTGGAGGCGGGTAACCCAAGGGTGCTGCGGGCAGGACTCAGGCCGATGCCGTGCCAGCAGCTGTGGGTGCTCTCTGGCTGGCTGCGGTGGACAGGAAGATGCTACCATTGAAGACCCCTCCCCATTTCACTGCTGATAGCCAGCTAGGGAATACCCACTTCAAGCAGGTGGAGAAAAACTTGTCAGGGCCAAAGTCCAGTTCCCACTCTGGAGATGGCGAGAACGGGAGAATCTGGGAGCTGCCGGGCTGGCCCGTCCCCAGAGCGGGCGTTCCTGCATCAGCAATGGGGAGAGGTTACCTGCACCGAGGGATTAGCCACGGGGAGCAGGGATGGAGCACTCACTGCTGGTGTAAACCCTCCTGTGATCCTCTTCCAGCTCCTACCAAACGCTTTCCCTTGCTGGTGCTGGCCAGATCCCGCGGTGCCGGAAGAGCAAGGTGATGACCTTACACAGCAGAGAGCAGGCTGGCTGTAAAGCCACCCTGTCATCGAGGAAATCAGTGCCGTCATCGTCACGGCTCGCCCAGGAGCCGTGCTCTGTGGCGGCTGCCCCAACGAGCACAGCTCTGCACGGGGAGAGGCAGAGGTGGCCAGCAAAGGGGACGCGCCAGGGGCCATGGCTGCTGCCGGGAGTTCTGCTGCATTTGGAAACAAAGAGTGAAAAACAAACCAGCCGGGCAGCACCTGCGCTTGCCAGCTGCCACAACTGCTCTGCAGAACACCGGGAGAAGCTGCAGAAAACCCAACAACCGACAGGTCCTCAGCACCACTCCCAGGCAGCAGACGAATACGACGGCAGGTTGGCTCAGGGGAGCGGAGGCCTGACACCCACGCGCCCGTCCCTTTCTCTCCCACAGTGGCTGGATGCTCCCGGTGATGGAGGACAGCCTCCACCCACGGGCAGGATGCCCCTGCAAGGTCTTCCCCATCGCCCACGCTGTTTTAGCCTGTGGCCTGCGACATCCCAGTCCCGTGGCGGGGATGCTGAGCCATCTCCCGTCCCTTTCCCGTGCCGCTCCCGGGAGGCTGCGAGTCCTTCCCTCCCCGCCGGCCCCCGGCCCCTGCAACTTAGCAAAAGTGAAGAAAATGGCTCCTGCCTGGCGGACAGGAGGGAGGCCAAGGGCGAAAGGGCTGCGAGACCCCCGGGGAGCCAGGGCGGACAGGAGCCAGGGCCTTTGGGCGCCTCCCCCGCCCGCGCAGCGCAGGGATGCCCCGGCCCCGCCGGTGATGCTCCGGCCGCGGGGCGCCCCGTCGGGGCGGGAACGGGCGGCACCGCCTGCGCGCATCGCTCAGCTCCGCACCGCACCGCACCGCTCCGCACCGCACCGCACCGCTCCGCACCGCACCGCGGGGAGGCGGGGCCGCGGCACGCCCGCCCCCTCCCTCCCTCCCTCCCTCCCGGAGCCGCTCCGCGCCGCTCCGCCCCTGCGCCGCCGCGGAGCGCAGCGCGGGCGCGCAGCGAGACCCGCCCCACCGCCGCTGCCGCCGCTGCCGCCGCCTTTGTGTCTGGGCGCCGCCCCGCGCACGGAGGCGGGTCCTGCGCGGCGGGGCCGGCGGGCGGCGAGCCGCGGGCGCGGGCAGCCCTCGGCGGCGCCCCCGCAGGCTCCGCGCCCCCGGACCGCGGCTCGACCGCGCATGGACGCGCGCTCCCGCCTGCACCGTGAGTACCGCCGAGCCGCGGCCGGGGAGGGGGACGGGGACCGGGGGGTGGGGGTTCTCCCGGGGGGTCCCCCGCGTAGCGATGCCGCCGGCTACGCCCCCGGTGCGGGATGCTGCCGCGGAGCGGGGCGTCCCCGGGACCGGGCCGGGCTGCGGGTCCGCGGTCGCGGAGCGCGGGGAGGGAGCGCCCGGGTGCCGCGGAGCCTCCGCCGGGGACAAAGGACCGGCCGGGAGAGCGGCGGGACAGCGCGGCCCCGGGGCTCCCCTCGGTGCTCAGCCCTCGGGCACGGACCGCGCTCGGTGCCGCCGCCCCCGGCTCCCCGCAAGGCTCCCGCACCGGAATGACATCTCCGGTCTATTTTCGCGGTGGTTCCCTTCAACCCGCCTGAAATGAGGCGTCGGGCTTGGCACGGCTCCTGGGGAATTCTGCGCCCTTTCCAGCCTCCGTCCCTTCCTCCCGAGCACCGGCGCCTCGAGCAGACGTGGCGAGATGCAGCAGCGGCTCCGAGCAGGGAAATCGCTGCCTTTCCAGAACCCGCGGCTTCTCCCGGTCCCATGTGGCTGAGATGCTGTCATCCCTCTGCTAACACAACCCGGTTGCTAAATCTTGGCCGCTCTCGGAAGAAGGCTAGCGCCTGCTGGAAGTGGATTGCCTAGTGTTCGGGGAACCCCAGGGCAATAGGTATGAGCTCATACCTGTTCCCGGGGAATTCAGAAGCATCTCCCCGACTCCTGGGCGCAGGGTCTCGGGGCCTGTGTCGCCCCCGGACCCATCTCCCGGCTCCCCCCTGCCGAGGGGACGATGTGTGCCGAGGGGTCCAAGGAAAGGGCCGGGATTGCTCGTTATTTCTGCGAGGCTGAACTGGGGAGGGGTCGTGTCCGCGAAAGCACTGTTGAAAGTTCTTTGGGTTTGGGGAAAATAAAAATGATCTGTATCCTGGATATTTCTGGCATGCCTATCACTCCAATTAAATCCTTTCATTTTGCTTTTGTACATCTGTGATTTTCAGCTAAAAATTCCGGCCACGTGCCGTTCTTGGTTTTAACCTCAGGTGTTCTGAGTAATTAGAATCGTTAGGAACCGATGAAATATAAAGCATTTTCCTCATCGCTACATGACAAGAGAAGTGACTTAATCTGGTGGGTTTTGCCGTTACGTATCTGCTCGCTCAGATACTCGACAGAGGATGTATGCTTGCCATGGCAACCTCCACGTCGCATATTACAGCCACTTTTTTGGAAGTAGCAAGACTTGTTAAAGAAAAAGGAACAGCTGATTTCGGTATCTCCATAATTGTAAAGAAATTGTGCATCTTGGAAAGCGTGACCTCTTTTTTGAGAATGTTAATGTTGCTTCAGTTGATAGGTACGGGGAAGGAAAGGGAATCAGCCTCCTGAGGAGGTCATGTCTTCTTCTTTTCATGCAACTGCAGTGAGGGAAGGCTTCTTCATTCTTCAAACAGTATTAATTACTGTCATGTATTTCAAAACCGTATTAATTTAATGACCTTATAATCAAATATCTTGATGTGTCATGTTAGCTTGATGTCCGTGTGAACTTTAACCTTTGCCAGCATTTGATGTATAAAACTTTTTCTTTGACAAAACAGTATTTTTTTCATTATTTTTAAAAATTATCTCACGCAGGAGGAGCTTTTCTGTGCGTTTCTGTTATACGAATAGGACGAAATACTTAGAAAAATGGTCTACCATTGAACCAATTTTTGCAGTTGCTGAAGTAACAGCAATCATCGCTAATTGCCCACCGTACCCTGGATGCTTAACAAGCAGGGAGCAGCAGTTCGGAAGCAAACACTGCTCGCTGCGGAGAGCCTGGCTGGAGGCGGCCACCCGGCCGCGGCGTGACCGGTGCTTGCTCCGCTTGCGGGAGTCCATTGAAAGGAGGAGTGGTGCGCGGTCGTGAGCAAATTCTTCACTCCTTGGTCCCACAGGAATTTATAAATCCTTCTTAATCATTCATGAAAAATTTGTTAAGTTGTAGTTGCTTACAAAACGGGATTTTAAAAGGAAGGTTGTCCATTATCTCTGGAATATTTCAAGGCAGCAGCGTGTGCATGCTGTTAAAGCCACAAAACTTGAGATTAATGAGGAATTAATAGCCCCTGAGGTATTTGCATCCGTACAAAGCTTCGGCCGCGTGCATTGATCTTAAAGCAGAGGCACCAGTGATGCAAAATACAGCAGAGCATCGAGCTTCATCATAGACCCAGAAAACGGGGATTAACCCACATCTGAACGTGGCCAGCAGACGCTCCCGAGGGAGAGCTGGCTGCAGCTGCGTGGTGGCAGCCCCGGAGCCCCCCACAGCCCCCCAGAGCCCTGCGCCCGCTGAGCCCCCCTCGGGCTCTGCACCGTCCCCTGTGCCTGCACCCAGCCACCGCGGTGCCGCTGGGTCCCCCAGAAACACTGGGAGCTGCTGCCTGGGATCGTGGGTGGGAGTGGGGGATGATGTGCAGCGAGGGTTTCCCAGCGCTTCGGAACGGGTGAATTTTAGCCCACCAGACCCCCAACTCAGACAAGCCCTACCCGGACCCGCTGGAGGGTGACGTGGGAGCGGTGGCTCCGTCCCCGGAGCTGCACAGAAGCCCCAGCCAGGGTCCCGGGCAGCCAGCCCTGGGTGTCCCCGCTCGGGCAGGGCTTGGGCCGGTGACCTGAGAGTCAGCCCCGCCGTAAGCGGGTGTGGGAGGAAATGCTTCCCCTAAATAAGGGGGGGTGAATCCATCAGTCCGGGTGTAGGCACTTTGAAAATCTGCTGGTCCACTAGATCAGTGTCTGAAAGCCCACACCGGTCACCCTGTAAGGTGCAGTCCCAGAAATAGTCAGTGCTGCTTTAGAATATAAATTAATGATCTCGGTAGTTCTAAGCTGAGCACAGACCAAGCACCTAAATGTTGTATTAAGCCCTATTTAAAGATTTGTAAGAGCCACCATGTGTCTTTGGTTTTTCATCTCAGCTCTCTCTAATTTTAGCGTGGTTTCTGTAGGCTTTAATTTGCCGGCACGGCAGATTGCATCAAATCCTAGGACAAGTCTTTCAGAACTGTTAGCTTTTTGTCAGAACTTTTTTTTTTTTTTTTTTTTTTCCTGGGAATGCAGCAATCTGCGGATGGCAGAGAAGTCCTGGCTGTTTTACTGTGCATCTTCACTGGGCAGATGTACGTCTTTTAGTGTCGCCTCCTTAGAAGTTATGGAAGAGTCGAAGGAGGAGAGATGGAATGGTCGGGAGGAAGAACGCATGGAAGGAGCTGTGAATTAGCCTGGGTGCAAGTTGGTGTGAGAGGTCTGGCAGGCGGGGAGAGGCTGCCACCCGCAGTTTTGTAGCTAAGTACAAAATTAGGGGAGTAAAGGAGCATAAAATCCGTACAGCTCGAGAGTGCTCTGGTGAGGTGGAGCAAGTAAAACGTTAATGGATCAAGTTATGGTGAATAAAGAAGGAAAGGCAGCCATAAGCTCAGGAAGGCTGCTCTTCTTTATTATAAGGAGGAGAACATTCTTCATCCTTTAATTCACTCATATCCAGAGCGAATGAATATATGGCTACAGGAGTTTAAGCTTATTGGAGGAAAATGCTTTTTTTCCCCCAAATATTTTGCTGGGGAAAAGAAATCAAAATGAGAGCTGGTGCAAGGAAAAGGTGAGGAGAGCAAGTTTAACCTTTTGTAAGTGTGGGAGAGAGTGGACAGTGGGCAGAAAAAATCTGACTGTGTCTCGGTTAGGTGAAGGACAGCAACACCGTTTATCCAGATCCAGTAGTCAAGAGGTGTGAAACCGTCGGTGGGACTGCTGCGGGTCTGCGCCTGCTGCGCAGGTTCCCATGAGCGGGACACACACACTCGGCTTTCTGTCACGTAAATTGTCAGTCATTACTATTTTTTCAAGGATGTGCTTATGATGTAAAGACATACTTGTGAAATCTTTGCCGCTTAGTTTATCACTGAAGTTTGATGCTTGGAAGATATGACACGGACTATAAATAGAGCAATCAATAGAGCAATCTTCCAGGTATAAAGTACGTACTTAAAGAGCATTTTGATAAACAGAAATCCGTGTGAGCTCAGAAGTTCATGTTGTGTGACATCGCGAGCAGCGGAGCGGAGCAGAACGTGCCCGTCTGCTCAGTGACGGTAGGAGTCGGCGGGCCGTGGGCGCTGACCTCGAGTCACGGAGCTGATGCTCCGTTCCCCGGAGACTGCCGCTCTGAAGTGGAGAATCGAGTGGAATTTAAAGCCTTGGTTGACTTGCATTGTTTTTCAGCTGCTGTTTTTAAAATACTTCTTTGTTGTTGCCTTTTTTTGTACTTTTAAAATGTTTGCTGCAATTGATTTAGGGAAGATTGTGGAAGAAAGATGCTGGCGTGCCAGGAGAAAGATGGCACGCCAGAAACTGCTGAGAGGAACCCACTGTCGTCCTGGATTTACACCTCACTTGTATTACGTCAGGAGTTACGTGAGAGGCCGTCATCAGCGCAGTCTTTCCTTCCTGCACCATGCATGATGTCACCTGTAGAAGGTGTTGGGTCTTGGTTGTGGTCGGAGGTGGACAAGCCCTGGGGGGAGCGGAGCGGTGGGGCGCAGGGAGCGCTGTCAGGAGATGAGGAGCTGTCGGCGGAGGGGCCTCGGTGCCTTTGGTGGCCGGGGAGCGGAGCTGTGGCTGGCGGGTCCTGGGGTAGAGCAAGGGGTGGCAGCAGCAGCCGCTCTGGCAGGGCCAGGAGCTCTGTCTCCAGCTCTTCCCGGGTCAAACCCCACCAATCCCTCCCGCTGTCTGCTTCTCTTGCGTCACTTTCTTCTCAAATATATGTAAAAACCCCTCCATTCGAGCGCCGTATGTTCTGTTTTCAACACCGCGTTCCCATCTTCTCTTCATGGCCGTTCTCGGTGTTTGGCCATTGAAGAGCCTTTCGGGCAGAGGCTCTTCATCCCTGGCAGAAGCTCTGTGAGATGTTTTCGGTCCTCATTACTCCTGGCAGAAGGGCAGGAGCACCACCCCGACTAGAGGGACACGTGGGGATGGTTACGGGGCGATGCCTGCAGGCCGGGGAGCTGGCGGTGAGGTGGGTGAGGCTGGGGAGGGGAACGCGTCACCCCGGCGGGAAGGGGCCTCTTGGTACCTGGTGGGCAGCTTCACAATTAGCATAAAACCTGCTAAAGGCGTTGTTTGAGTGGTGTCAAAATCTCTTTGCACCTCGTGTTTAATTTTGCCTCAGGTACTTGATACACTGATCGAACCGTATGGGGCATGCGTGAGGCGTTTCCACCTCTAGGCATACTGAAGCTTTAGCTGTTGTTACAATAAAAATTCTTAAATTTTAAAGCCTGAGTACTAAATTGGTAGCTTTCAGCAGTTCTCTAATTATGTGAGACATTTTTTGTACTTAACAAATGGTTCTTATTCTTGCCAGCACTTCAGCCCGGTGTTCTAGGACTGTGGGTGTCAGGGAACAGAACATATTTCTGTGTCTGTGAATATGATCCCACACGTTGTCTTAAGTGGGAAAATGTTCACAGCCCTTATATGGCGAGGGATTTTTTCCTAAATCCATCAGTGCTTTCTCCTGCAGTAATAACGCAGTTTTATCTTCCTGGTGCTTTGTAGGCTGGATATTGTTTATGAACCAGAAATATGAAACGGTCTTTCTTTTTGCCTGGCAAAAATATCCTGCAGTGTAACCTGCTCCGTCGTGTACACCATTCAGAAATTGTTTCCAGAAGTGGTTGATACATTGATGAGCTGTTGAAAAGTATAGACGCCAAACCGATAGGTGGGTACCTGACAGCAGTAAGGGTGCCAGTATTTATTTCTGCCTGGCCTTGCGCCTCTCTTCTTCATCTTTGCCCTGCGTTTACGTGCTCTTCCTCGTGTTCAGCCATTTCCACAGCAGAGTTGCAGACTCCTTCAGCCAAGCTGTAGAAGAAGCTGAGATTTGTGCGTGTCACGGCACAGTGACATATTGCACAGCGATGTGCCATGCTTTTCAGTCGTGTGCCAGGAGGTATCTTGCCATGCTACGCAGTGAGGTTTGTGAAATACATGAGTTACCCCGGTACCCTGTGATGTTCTGAATGAATGTCGGTGAGAGCCTGGTTACAAATCCATGAACATGTGAACGAAAGGGTGAAGAGTTCTTTAGGGTGACGGCAGAGCAGAATTACCCTCAAACGGGTTTTGTTGAGAAATACTCATTTTTGCACTTTGACGTTTTGGTGCAAGGCCCGTGTGGTTACCCGATCTGGAGGGCAGTGCCCCCATGTAAAGGGCACCCAAGTAGTGCGCGTGGGAGAGAGGGAAGAGTAATGGCATGAGCATGGATGCTCTTATCCATGGGCGAGCAACGTTCTCTCGTGAGCTTTCACGACCGCCCTAGTTTTGAGGGGCTGCGTGTGTCGATCCCGTCCTGCGTGGGTGCACGGCAAGAAGGGAAGGAGAAGGTGTGGAGCATGGAGGAGCGGGGATCTGTGGAGATCCGTGGGGATCTGTGGAGATCCGTGGAGATCTGCAGGGATCCGTGGGGAGAGCACAGGGTCAGGCAGGTGCCGGGAAGCATCTGGAGGTGCAGCCCGAACAGGGGATCCAGGATCCTCTTGGACTCCCTGGGTCGATGGTCACGTTCTGCATTTCCATGATGGTCCTTGGGTACCTTCTTCCTTTTTTCATCCGTGCTTTGTCCTGTGACAGATTAGAAAGCATTGCTTCAAAGCCTCGTCTTGCAGAATGACCCACCCCTCTGCGTCCTTGTAGGACAGCACCGGGCGCCTGCAGTGACTTGTGTCGTAGGACTGGAGGGTCTACCAGATCCCATCTCCTGCTCTGTGGGAAGGGTGTGTTTATGTCTGGTGCACAGGGTGGTACCTGCCACCGGTGCCCGAGGGAGCCGCGCTGTGTCACCTGCATGGAAGCACATCGTCCCCTCCGGGGTCTGCGCCCAGCAGGGATGCTACTGTTGATTCATAGATACATTTGTTGTCTCATGAATTAAGAAAATGTTGTAATCCTGTATATGAGCAGGAAGATGAACCATTATAGCTCGGAAATTTAGTTGTGATCGATACTAATAACATTCCAAGGTTTAATAATTTTCTTGAAAGTTCTACAACTGAGCAAAGCTTATTTATTTACACAGGTGACTGTTTTCATTTCTAAGGTAGGGTTTAAATATCAGAACAAATTGGATCAGAAATACCATGAGTCTGTATGATTTTTGCTATCTTCTTGGAGCGGCACTGAAGTAGAACTGTGTCTTGCTTTCTGAAAGGAAGAAGCAATGGGAGTTGTGAGACATAGTTTAATGTTTTTTGAACAATATTTTTTACCAAATACTTAACAGAATACCAGTTTATGTGAGAAATGCCAGAACACAGATATGTTGTACTTGTAGCCACATCTTGAAATGGTCTATGTAGGAACGTGGTCCATGGTTTATACGTGTCACCTAGAACACAGGATTTGACTTGGAACTCTCTCCAGGACGAAGGCTTCACGGACAGTCACAGACTTGGACCGCACTAGGGGCTTCTGCCTGATGTGCCATTGTGGGGAACAGTGGTCTTCATGAAATCTGAGAACAAACCTCAGCTAATATGCGTGTGTCTGTAGGAATTGTTCTTGGGGCCATAAAATGTGGCTTTCTTTAGTAGTTCTTCCATGCTTGCAGATGCTGCAGTATTTTTCTAAGGTTTTTTTTTTTTCCTAGTAAAGGCACATTTCAGGATTCCTGCAGAAGTATCTGTGAAGGAGCCCACACTAAGAAATGAACACTGACATGCTTGCCTCTGCTAGCACATCAGCTTTCAAATCTGTGCACAGAAACTCCTTTAAAGTAAGTATTTCTGTGCATTTTCCAAGGCTAACCAGTGTCTGTGTCTTCATTCTGCCAGGGAAAGGCACTCTTTTTAATGGCATGTCATTAACACTCTGCTGCTGAATGATTATTTCCATTTATAATAGCAACAATATGTTAACTTCGACAAGTTAAAAATTAAGATCCTGGAACTGCCAGTCAGAGCGCAAGGGCTGCTGGCGTTCTTTAATCATTCCTGCTATTTTTGTTGGACAGATTTAGCATAAATAGGTGTGATGCAAAGTGTCATACCTTATTTAGTCCTTGTCCAAGACATCTTAGTTTGGGAATGGTGCTCTTTGTACAAAATTAATCAAGAAAGTCAATCTGTATCCATGGGGAGGGGTGGGGAAAAACAAACAAAAACTAGCTGTGGAATTTGCTTCCCTCCCCAGTTTTTCTTTAATTTAACTGACTTTGTGTGAAATACAACAAAGAAAATAGTTTCCAGTACAGTTACATGAGGGCCCTGCTTGTGAGGTATATGTTTTGTGCGGTGACGTAACGGGCTGCTGAATTTATGGCAGATTCAAAGCGCGTGGAGCTCCGTGGGATTATGTTGGTTGTCGCTGGGTTTGGCTCTGGTCCGTAGCTGTCTCTGGAAACACGGAGGTCTCTATCCCTTATTCAGAATAGGGCACTTGAACTTAATCCTAAGGTTTCTTTATTCCCTTCTACAGTGGTATTTTGGTTTCTTGTTGCTGTTGTTTTTTCCACCTTTCCGTGCTGCGTATTGTGTCCCAGCAGAAAGACCACTCTTCCGTGGTCATCTCCAACCCCACCAGCCCCTCCACCTGCCCAGGCACTGCCGTACCCCGGGGAACGAAGTTAGGACAAGGGTAAGGAGACCGCCGTTCTGCAGGACTTGCGTCTCCTCTGTGCAGCTCCTGCCATTGGGATATCATCTGTAAATTTGGTTAAAGCAGAGAAAAACTCACCGGTGCTGGCTGTCAGATTAGCCTGCGACGAGATAAATCTTAATTACGTCTGCTAGATTTGATTCTGACTAGTCACACTAAACTCATTATAATAAGTTACGGGGTCACTTAGGGAGAAACTGAGAGGTAGGATTAACGTACTGTGCTATCAGAAATTGTTCTCTGATGCCGGGTTTATTTGGAGCTCTCGTTTTTGCGCTGGAGATGATGCCGAGCTGCTCCTGATCCATCTCCTCCAGGCCACCCAGGACTGGGTTGGTATCTATCACGTTTCCCCCAACTCATCTCTTTTATAAACTGACCTACTTAGTGACTCTTCACAGAGAAGTCTATACCTTTGTCCATCCTTTTCATCCTATTTCGAGCATTTTCCATATCTAGTGTGCCTTTCCCTTTTATGTCAATGAGGGGACCATTTTTATATAGCTTTAGAATAGCTCTGGGAAACCTTAAAGCAAAAGGGAGTGTGTCCTTTCTGAAATACTCGGCGTTTTTCTAGTCCGTAGTCTGAATGCACTGACTTTGGTAGCATGGGGTGAACAGCATGAAAAAACATAACCGGTATTAACAGAAATAGAAGATTAACAGAATATGATGAGTTTGTCGTTCTTAATAAATGCTTACCTAAAATACAATACCCTTTAAGTGGTTCATAGTTGACAAGAAAGAAAAAAGACTGAGCGTTATCTTTCTAATGAACTGATAAGTCTGGATACTAAATCATCTACAGAAGCTCTTACCTCTTAGCGTCTGTCCATCCTCCTCCCCATCTGCTTTACAGCAGAGAACTTGGCTGCTTCTTTCTTGGGGTCAGGAAAAAGCACTTCAGCAATGAGTACAAAACTTGTTATCGGCCCTTGTCTCTAACACACAATTTGTGTGTGTGCAAGTATAAATGTATCTGTGTCCATATATGAAAATATAGATTTATATTAATACATGCATAAAAATGTGAATTCACACTGATCATAGAGATCACGCCGTTCTCGCAATAGCGGAGGACCTGGAAACTTTCAGCAAGTAAAATGCAAAGCATTAAGGAGTTTTATAACTTCTCAAAACCTTCAGCGCATGGTGGTGCCAGGGCTGCATTTTCACCTCCGGTGGCTTCTCGGTTCCTGCTGAAGGATGAGTACTGGCATAATTTGTGCTGGAACAGGTTAAACTGGAAGTGGGGTGAGCAGAGCACGGTTCAGGTGACGTGCGTCTTTAGGCAGCGTCACGATACTCGCGTGTGTTTGGCAGGGGGCGATGGGTGAAGGCAGGGACTCCGTGAAGCAGCGTGAAAGCAAACGGCACAATAAAGAAATCTTGGAGCTGAATCGCTTTGTCCTCAAAGTCCAAAGAGCGTTAGTGCTCCTTGTTATCTTATTGCAGCAAAGGAGAGCGGGGTGCCCGCGCGTGGGCCTTCTCGGGGCTGGGCGCAGCGGGTAGTGCCTCGGACCCTCTGTGAGGGGGGAGGCTGCACCGAAATCCCGCGGGTCCTGGTGCCCCTCTTGAGTCACGTTTCACCGCGCCTTAGTTGCCAGTTCAGGATTCTGTAATAAGCAGCTTGATGTTTCCTGAACGCCGCTCGTGCCCAGGCCTGCTGTGGAGCCCCGTGCTGCTCCTGCTGTTCCTGGAGCACAGCAGCCTGCGCCGGCCCCGGGCAGCTCTTGGTGGGGGTCCCATCCCACAGGCCAGCGCAGCGGGAACCTGCAGCAGCCCCCAGCTCGGGCTCAGGCTTCGAGCAGCAGCGTGTTCTGTGAGCGCTCCTTTTCCTCCTCAGCTGCCATGCCGGCCTATTAACCTTGAAACGGTGCTCAGCGCCGACCGCCGAGCGCTTCCTCTGGAGACATGAGCGGAATGACTGTCCTGGGACAGCCCTCGGCTTGCCTTTGTGGGGCCGGGCGTTCGGGGCAGCGTCTGCAGAGCTGTGGTGGCCGGAGCGGCCCCAGCGCCATCTCAGCAGGGCTGGTCCCGCAGCTGGGGTCTCCGAGGCCGGCCGGGACGCTCCATTGAGCGGAGGTACCGACCTCGGGTGAGCGTCGTGAAGGCTGAAGGGCAAAGCTTTTCCCTGTGGAAGAGCTGCCAGGGTGGACACTGCCTCTCTGGAAAGCTGCCTAGGGGTGGTTTTTTTTTCTTTTTCGAGTTTACCCAAAATTTCTGAAGCATCTACATAAAAAAGTAGATCTTTTCGGGCACACAAGGACTTTTCCAGACCTGCTCCATGCTTCTTCAGTCTCGTGAGGGAGCTTGCACATCCGCCAAACCTTAGGTCCTCAACTGAGTTTTTCCAGTTTATAATTGCTTCCCTGATAGATATTTTCTTCTTGAGACTGTTAAGACTAGAGGGGGAAAACCACAGTTCCCCACGTAGGATGGTAACCTTTGATGGCCTTCCATTTTGGAACGTTCTCACCCTTTTGGAAGAAGAGCGTGCTGTGGTTTAGCGTGGGGCAGCCGTTCTTCCAGCGGGAGCTTTTTCCCACCCTCCTGGGAATCCGGGTGGGTTTACCCAACACATCAGCCTTCGGAGGAGCACGGCCCGTCCTGCAGCGGGAATGCCCTCGGCTTTCGGGAGCCACGTCACCCTGAGCGGCTGGGATGCTCGGCACGGAGCTGCTCGGTGTCCTGGGATGAGAACAAACGTTTTTGGGCAGGAGAGCGAAGATTGGCACGGCACCTGCAAGAGGAGGGTCTGCAGAGACCTTCTGGTTCCTGAGCCTTTAAACAATGTTCGGTAAATAAAACTGTTCTTTGAGCAAGGGTGAGAAAACAAAGATAAGAGTAGCTGTCCGTAAAGAGTCGTCCACTGTGTGCGCTGAAAGAGCTCTGCTGTGGAAAAATCCGTGTGAGACCGTGTGGTTAAAGGTGACGTCATGAGAACACACAGCAAAACTGCCTTAATGCCGGAGCAGCGTTAATTCTGGGCTGCTGTAAAGCCTGACTTACATTCTGGTCCTGTAACACAGGCTTTTCACCTACGGAAATGTAGAATGTTGGTGTTGGGTTTTCATATATAGCATCTGTTGCTATCTTCTAAAAACAGACACTGCAGTTCTGTAATGCATTTTCTACTTCGTGTACTTCATTTTAGTCACGTGGCCCTTAGCTGTAATCTACCAGTTGAGCATTAATGGGCAAACCAGATTTACCATAAGATATTTTAATTTTTTTTTTCTATTTTTGTTGATTTCATTTCAACCAACTCTGCTCCAGCGAAACAGAGAAAAATTAACCCCCCCCTTTTTTTTTTTTTCCCCTCCCCTGACTTTGAAGACACCTCTGCATTCTTTACTGGCCATTGAGGACTACGTATTTATAGCTGATGGCAGAGATGAGCCGAGACCTCGTGGTGAGACGTGTGCGCGGGCGTTGTGTGCCGCGCCGCAGGTCTGTGGAGCACGTTGCACAAGGGATGTAACATGCTCGTGCCAAGCGATAGCGCAAACTCCTTTAGCATCCCAGGTACGAGACTGCGGTGCAGAGGGCTTTTTGAGGTGAACTGCCTGCAAAAGAGAGGTTTTGGGGAGGTAGGGCAGGCTTCTGTTGGCTGCTGCCGTGGGGGTGTTGCAGTAACGCACCGCGTTTCGCCAGAGAGGAACAGAGAGGGCGCTCGGAAATTGGACGGTGGAAAAAGCTATTAATGTTAAGGCACTTTCTCTTGTTTTCAGCTGTGAACTGTAATTTACTATGATTATTTGTTTCCTAATAAATTGTGTGTAGCTCATCTCAACATCAAAACACATTAAGCTTTTTGCTCTGATGTTTGTTACGCAGGCTAATTTAATTCATCTTGGGAAAGGAGTTTATGACCAGATGCATGAGATTTGACTCTGAGATATCATGCAGCTTGTTCTTCCTATCCAGATATACCCAGAAGGTCAAATTCTGCTCCTTTCTATCCTCATAATTTAATTGAAGTCAAGAGAGCTCCTTAGGTGTAAATGAAAGTACGCTCATTAGGTACCAGCGCCGTATGGGAGGTGCGGAATTTCAGGTGAAGGTGGTAGCGCATGAATGAATTGGCTGCTACTCCGTCGAGATCCGCCGATGTTTGTCTTACAGAAGCTTCCAACATTTCAGCTGGAGCGGCTGCTATTTAGCCAGTGGAATTAAAATGGGGATTTTAGATTTAAATAGAATTAAAATACAGAGTAGTGACTACTGACATCATTTAACTGGGGATATAACGTGAATGCTTATTATTAATTAGTGAGTGAAAAAAGCTTATTAGCAAGCTACATCATGACATTGTTCTGGAGATGAGTATGTGTTTTGTTATTAAAATGACTTTGAAAGCAAAGATAGTCCACAGCTAAATATCATTTAAGGTCATTTTCCCGCATTTTGTCTTTCTGGTTTTCTGCTCTTTTTGCTTATCTTTCCAAATGGTGATGGGACAAATTCTGCTTTGACTTACTGTCATTGCAAGTTGGTGCTAAGTGTGTGCGTGCACGGGAAAACAGAGGTTTGTCCTGTGCCTGCCTGGGCATCGGCCGTGCCGGTGTTCAGCTCACCAGCCGTGGCTGCGGCCGTGCCCAGCTTACCGTATGGATCCCTTGGTCCTCGCATCACCTCTGCTTTGCCAACCGAACTAGAGGGTTTTTACATTTTCTTTTCTCCTTTTAGAAGATGTTCTTGCAGGTTTCGTGTGGCTATGCCATCTTGCCCACTTAGAATCATAGAACCATGGAATCATTTAGGTTGGAAAAGACCTTTAAGATCATCAAGTCTAACCGTAAGCCTAGCACTGCCAAGCCCACCACTGAACCATGTCCCCAAGCACCACATCTACACGTCTGTTAAATCCCTCCAGGGATGGTGACTCCACCACTGCCCTGGGCAGCCTGTTCCAGTGCTTGACAACCCTTTGGGTGAAGACATTGTTCCTAATATCCAATCTAAATCTCCCCTGGTGCAACTTGAGGCCATTTCGTCTTGTCCTATCGCTAGTTCCTTGGGAGAAGAAACCGACCCCCACCTGGCTGCAGCCTCCTTCCAGGTAGCTGTAGGGAGTGATCAGGTCTCCCCTCAGCCTCCTCTTCTCCAGGCTAAACACCCCAGTTCCCTCAGCTGCTCCTCATCAGACTTGTGCTCCAGACCCTTCACCACTCTGTTGTCCTTCTCTGGACACGCTCCAGCACCTCAATGTCCTTCTTGGAGTGAGGGGCCCAAAACTGAACCCACCAGTGCCCAGAACAGGGGAACGATCACCGCCCTGGTCCTGCTGCCCACGCCATTTCTGATCCAAGCCAGGATGCTGTTGGCCTTCTTGGCCACCTTGGGCACACTGCCGGCTCACGTTCATTATTTTCCTCTTTATTTTATACGTACTCTGTTATGTGATGACTTTACATCACGAGTGTGCGGGGAGGAGAGAGCGAATGGGACGCACGGGGTTGCACCAGTTTAAAACCCCGTTTTAAACTGGGAATTGCTGGTTTGGAAATTTGGCATCGCTGTGGGTACTGCTGGGAGGGGGGTGGGAGCCCCACGGGGGTCCGGCAGACCCCGGGCGACTACGTTGGTGTGAGATGAGGGAGTTGACTCACATACCGAGGTCAAACCCACCCATTTTCGCCGGCGTTGTGCCGGCTCTGGCCCGGCAGCGTTCAAGGAGCCGTTTTGGTTGGTTTAACACCCACCCTACAAAAATATCCTGTGTCAGTATCTGTGTCGCGTTCTTCCAGGGAGGAAAATAGAGCTGAAGGGTGCTGTGCTGCATCCTCACAGCTTCTCCTACACACACGAACGGCAGCCAAGCAGGGACAGAATGAGACACCTCGGTGGTTACACGGTAAAATAATTTATAAACACCGATCCTTAAAGAAAAGCACGCCGAGGAAGAAATCCGGGTCTTTTGCAATATCAATAGTTGATTTCCTAGAGCAAAATTTTTAATTTGCTGATATTTTAGTGTCCTGTATATTTGTGATGTGTTCGTCAACAAGATGAGCGAAAGTCCTGTAACAAGGTATATTTAATGAACTGCAATGGATATAAAGCAACTTCAGCCGTGGTTTATACTACACAACATTAATGGAGTTATGTAAGGGTTCAGTTAAGTTGCTGAAATGCCTTCTACAGACTCAGTATTGTATGGGCATATTACCGAATATATTTATTTTTATATTTTGTACTGAGCGTTGCTGGATTCATTGCATATAGGAACTGCCGTGTCTCTCATTTACCTTTCCCTTTCATCACCGTAAATCCAGTTAGTCCCTTGGAGTTACCACTTAACTGCAGCTGGGTGACTCACGACGGAGGGGGAGTATGGGACCCCAGGGCGAGCAGACAGCGATGTGCAGGGTGAGCTGCACAGAGTGGGGAGCCCGCGACGTGCCATGGAAAGCCGGACTGAATTCTCTGCTTTTACACGTATTAAGCCATGGAGGATTTGAGTCCTACGAGCAGACCTCATGGTGAAAGTCCCAGGATCAGGCGGCGGTTCGGCTCTCGGAAGCACCGGAAGAGGACCTGCAGGTCCAGATGTTTTACAGCCCATCCCTTATTAGCTTGAGCAAACTTGGTGTCTCACGTATGGTTACAAGAGCGGAACACAAATCTGGGCCGTCCAGGCTGCTCTGCAGGAGCACGAATGACCCAGCAATACAGGGCAGACAGCTGTCCTCTGTGGCTTCGCCTGAGCCGGTGGCTGTAGCAGCGCCCGTAGCATCCAGGCGGTGGAACACACGCGGTGCCCCAAACCTCTGCAGAGCTCAGAAGATCAGGAGTGACGTAAGGCATTGCGATGTGATGTGTGAGGAGCACGCAGGTGACTTTCCAATCGCCCATTCCTCTGTCGAGGTTTTATTCGCTGTCTGCAGTGTGGTAATACCAGACAAATAATTGCTGTTGCTGGTTTTCTGGGCTTTTTGGTTTGTTTTTGAGAGTGTGTACGATGTCTCGATTCTTGCAGGTTGTGAAAGGACTCCCAAATAGCTTAATTCTTTTTCTAAAACCATTGAGGAAAAGCTAGGAAACTGTGAGTCACTTCGAGCTTTCAGAATCACGAACGCAAACCGGATCCCAATCCAAAGGTTCCCTGAGATCGTTAAAACTTGCATTAACTTGCATGAGATATGAATCAGGCTGCCCAAACTTATGTATTTAACACAGCTTGATCAGAGGTTTTATTCTGCACGGAGCTAAAGACAGTTTTTTAACAAAGCTGATATTTGCACTTGAAATAACGCATAGTGTAATGAAAGTATAAAAGTACTGGTCAAGATCGTTCTGCACAGAAGCCGTTCCGCACAGCGTCATGCCCTGATAATATTTCATTTTTGGCCACAAAGTTTTGTTTGGAAGCCCCCGTTAGAACAGCTCAGTGCGATAAAATCAGGTGTCTATCCCAGGAGAATCCAGTGTGGTTTGCAAGTTGTGTGTGGTGAAAGAAAGGCTGTGTTTTCTTAGCCAGAGATCAGCCAGATTATACTGATCTTCAGCAAAAACGAAAGTAAAAGGAGGAAAAAGAACCTCCCAAACCCCAACCAAAACCCGGGAGTCTTTAAATAGCGACAGGAGTCATTTTGTGCCCCAAATACAGCGTTGTGTTATTTGCAAGTGCTGCCCGGGACTGATCACAATAGAGTCACAGGCCAGTTAGATGTAGACAGTAAGATGTCCCCAAGCGTCGTCCCGCAGCGCGGTGGCCCTCCCGTAGCTCGCTTTCGAGTGTGGCTTCGAGGACGGGTTTCCGTGACTGCGGCCGCTCTTTAGCACGCAGGCTGGCAAGGGTTTCCTGGCAGAGCTGGATTTTCATAGAAGAAAAAATACTGGCTGAGATCTTCAGGTACAATAAAATAAAGATGTTTTCAGCCGTCGTCTTAAACTCTAACGGGCTTTGTGGCAGTGATGTTAAACGTTTTTGTCAGAAGTGGCATTAATACGGTTGATCTGTGACGCGGGCTTGGGTTTGCTGGGATGTGTCTGCAGCAGGTCGGCATCAGTAAGAGCTGACGGGCACCGCTGCGTCAGGCAAAGCTGCGAGAGGGAGCGTGATAATTGCTTGTTTTCTTAGCTTGTCACCTGAAATACTCGCTTTTGGTGAGTATCTTCCACGGGGTGTCTGAAGAGGAATTTGTTTTCTTTCAGTATTTTCAATTTATACATATTTTTATTATATTTTGGGTTTTACTGTGAGAGTGAAAAGCGTGTAAACTGTATCTCTTGCTAAAAGATTAGCAGCAAAAGCACCTGAAATGTATTGGTAAGGACCTTAGCTTTAATAAACCAGTTCCAGTGGTCTTGCTTTAGCTATGCCTAGTCTCACAGCCGGTGCCACAGTTCCTGTCCCTGAAACTCCAGAGCCGTTCTAACGAATGGGGGTTTTGTGATTCTTGAAAGGAAAAATCTAAAATTTAAAAAAAAAAAAAAATATTGAAAGCAATTAACATTTCCCACTCAAACAAAAATAACACTAGTTATTGTTAGCACTGTATACCCTAATTAGGTTCTTAGAGTATGACCCACAGTGGGTGACAGAATTAGGCGGAATTGTTTTCTAACACCCCGAACAACAGCGTTGCCTTACCTACCTAAAGAGGTAAATCTGCCTTTATGAAGAAATGCCTTAAAACACATGTAAAAGTTCAAAAAAAATCTTAATTTTAGATAAGTAAATGTTCATTTAAGTTAGTAATAATCTCATCATTTTACTGTATGGCATCCTTAGAAGCTGAAAATTAAAAGCGCCATAGAAATGCTTGGACTAGACGCTGTCCATAGGAATCGGGAATCGGCTGTGCCATCTGCCCTCGCTTTGAGTAGCCTCCGCGCCTGGAAAATCGGCGTCTACTCACTTGCACGCGTTGACACGCTGCGTCCTAGCCGTTGTCACTCTTCCCTTTGAGTGGCCAACGTTGGTTCCTCCGTGCGAGACGACAGATGCTTGTGGCTTGGTGCCTGTCTGCGCGAGGGGCCCTGTCTCCTCCTCCTCACTTCCCTTTTGATGCTGATGACGAGCCAGATTGGTGACCGGTTGCCGGAGCCAGTCCCCTCTCGGGGCGCAGTAACGGCTCGGGTCCCAGCGAGGCGCATGCTGCTCCGCTTTGCAGCTTCGTTTCACCTGGGACGGTGCCGGATCAGCCCCCGGCGGGTTCCTGGGGCTCTGCGGGCTTGCGGATGAGATAACAAGTAACTTACGGAAACGATTAAATAAGGGCGGCATCTCTAGGCCAAGAAAGCAGGCGTTGCGATGTGATCATTCATCTTCACCGTTTGCAAGCCTTTGACGGATTATTTTAGTGGTTTCAGAAGACTTTCCTGGCTGGGAACAGCCGGCAGCCCGTGAAGCCCAGGAATGCCGTAGCCTGTCGGAGATCTGCACGCAGTTTGCGAGCTGCCAGTGCTACGCATCAGTATCATTATTTGAATTTTTACATTAGTGGGGGTTTTGTGGGGTTTTTTTCTTCCTGCTTCTTCTGTTCACTTGATGCAGCGCTCTGTAAAGCAAATGGTGGGAGAGCCCATGGCAGAGAACCGATATCGGTGGGTTTCCTCCGTGTTGCGTATTCCCCGTCTCCCGTGAAGCCGCGTATCTGACAGTCGAGTTGCTTCCTTTGAGCTTAATGTAAAGGAGCAGGTTTGTGGTTTCACTGCAGTTTATAAGCCTTTCACAGAGGTTCTCGACTTTGTGACTGCAGCTTGTGGCTGCGTATTTTACACAATATGGTTGCTACTCTGCATTAGGCCAAATTTGTTTGTGTCAGGGTACATTTTTATTAACAAATACTTTATTGCCTACGTGTATATATTATTTATTTATAGACAATCCTGTCTATATACTTTGCCTTCTAGATAATAACCCTTGAAAAGCTTAAAGAGGAATTTTCATGTAAAACAAATTTGTCTTTTTCCATTTGGACAAATACAGATTTTAAAATTAACATCATCAGCGATGTCATCACTAATGCCTGTCAAGTTCTTCGAAGAGTCCTCTTAACATGTCCTCTAACTAGCTGGTTCATTCTACGGTGAGAAGAAAAGTTCATCCATCTTCAGGAACACTGAGATCTTAAAAAATGCCATTAGTTTAGACATTAACGGCGTTTAAGGAACTGGGGGACCTCCCCTTGATATTTCACTGCGGGTTACATAGCAGTAAACGTCACAGCCTTTTTTCACCTGGATGGGCGGCGAAGGTTTCCATGCAACGTGTGCAGAGGGATCTGGACCAGTAGCTGCTTGCTCGGTTGGTTGGTGCTTGCGATGTGGGACCGCGCGCCACGTTGGCAGTGTCTGTTCTCTTCGGAGAAAAAGACAGATAAGGCAAAGCCGGCATGTTGTGGCGGCTCCGGTGGAATACAGCCGTGGAGTGACAGTTGTCATCTTGCCTGCACGGGTGCACGGTCGTACCCGTTGTCCCGACCTTCTATCTCTTCCTTCTCCAACAGGGAAGCGCTGAGCCGTGCTGTGAGCCCGGCAGTTGCGGGAAACCCTTGAAGTTTCGCCAATAAATTTTAATAGATGATAGTTAAATCTTTCCAGTATTTTTAAATGTTGTATTCATTTCTTGATTAGCAATTCAGACCTTCGTTCCACTGCTCTTCATCCTGATACGTGCTCGTTTACATAACTCTTCTCAGGCTGGCACTCCTGTCTGCCTTGGCTGAGTTGGTGGTGGAGAAGCATTAAGACACGCTTTTCAGAAGCATGCCTTAAGCTCTTGCATAACTCAGAGCTTATTCCAAAACTGGGAGTGCAATGACTAAATATTTTAGAAATTTGAGCCCATGTGCCTTCAGCAGTTGGCTTTTGGGGGGTTGGTTTGGGGTTTTTTGTGTATACATTGGCAGGCACTTTCCTATACGATTATTTGGGATTCTTTCCACCAGCTGGAGCCGTTCCTCTCTGCTCAGAATGACCTTCATTTATTGTAAAAGTTGAGCATATGGTTCTTTGTGCTCGATAGTTGAACGAGGGGTTTATTAGTCATATTCTACGTGGATGATGCTGTAAGGGTAAGATTAAACCTAAGGCCAGTCATTTTACATATTCTGAGACCTTTCACCCTAAAATGATGGTCATAGCTTCTACTGCAACTCAGCAGCCAAGAGAGTGGGGAGGAGTGATCCCAAATTAACAGTGTAATATTGAAGCACACGAAATGCCAACTTGTGGGCTAACGCCGTTTACTGTTGGAATAAAGGCACCTGTAGCGTTCTTCATAATGGACTTCCTATGGACTTACTTAAACATTTGTTCATGGAAGCATTTAAACAACTTTAGAAGTAATCCTCAGCCGTTGTAATTGTCCCTGAAAGGCTTTGTTGATTTCGATAATTTACAACAGTACTTCCAGTTTCACAGTTCCTAAAACAAAACAAAACAAAAAAGGTAAATACATCCCAGTTTTGGTAGAAGGAAACTTTCTTGCAGGAAAAGTGAAATCACCGTAAAAAAGCATGTTATTAAGTCTTACGAGTTAAATGTTTTTATTTTAACTCGTTACATTTGTTAATCATAGGAGTGTGAATTAATTAAACTTCCTGTTCACATATGTGGGATTGATTTATTTTAGCTGATGAATCTCTAAGAAAAAGGTTGCAGATGTGTCAGCATCTCCTCTGGCTCTGCGAAAGGAAAATACATGTAGTTAAAAAGAATTATAGAAGGGAAGACATCAATAACTGTGTCCTTCATCCTTCTGGACAAAAAGCACACTGAAAGGGAAACTCTTCTTCGGGGGAAAAACTGTGATAATCAGCCTGGGGGTGATACTGAAGCTTCTTTGAATATTCTTATTTGTTTCCCTCTCAAGCTAAGTGGGTGCGTCTTATCCTCCGTATATTCACAATTAATGAAAAACCTATAGCCCTGTTCAGCACATCTGAGCATTTTTCACTGCTTTTAATTGACTTATCCAGCAGCTAGGGTGACTCGATGGACTTGGATGGCTTTGCTCGACTCCCTGCCCTTTGAACATTTCTTTTTCTGCTAACATTTCACATTTGAGGTTTAATCTCTTGCAGCTTTATTAGGAAGAAATTAGCTTCTGTAAGAACTGAGCTGTGGAAAATGGGTATTTGGATCTTATCCTAATTCAGAAGAACATTGCAGTTGCGGCTGGCGCTTTGGAGCGCGGGTCTCATTAATCTACCCTGCACAGTCTGGTTCAGGAGAGCAGCCTCTTCCTGCAGAAGATCTATCAGCTGCAGCGAGTGCCGACAGAGCAGGCTGATGGTTCCACTCGTAATTTTATATTCTATTTTTATTCCAAATGTTATAATACCCCAAACAAATATTGCTTCCCGCTCTCCCAGAATCCTACTGCAACGCAGCGGTCCAGGCGGCACCTGGGACTCCTCCCTTCGACTTTCTCTGGTGCCTTTGACCACGTTGGCCCGTTCCCCCACGTCGTTTGTGCTTTACCAGGCGGTTCCGTGGAGCCCGCAGTTCTTCCTCGCTGCTCCCCACCCCGGAGTCCTTTCCTCTGCCACCTCCGGTTGGGGACTGGTATTTTTTTGCCCAGCGGAAGGGCCCCGTTGGGCCCCGTTGTAACGTGCCTTGTTCCCCACCTCGTCCAGCCGAGGAGTCGCCTGCTCTCTCCGCGGGTTTCAGCGCGGCTGGCGTTAATTCACTTCCACAGAAAGGATTTCGTGTCGTCTGAAGTCACTGGGGAAGAGGTAAAGTAACAAGAGCCCCAAACTGGGACCTGGATGAAAAACGCGCTCCTTCTGCGGGGGCTCCCCATTTACAATTCAGCTTCTTTCCTAAATTTTTCTTTCGAGAGTTTCAGGTCTATTTAGTGTAATACACCGATTTATACCGGTCTGGTGGCTCAGTCAGAAGTTGTACGGTAGTAAATCCAATGCCGGTGAGTTCTGCTGCCCTACCGCTGGCACCGTTACCCCGTACCCGTAATCCCGTCCGAAGACATTTGTTAGGCCAGTTTGACACTGCGGTTTTTAATACATGCACGTACCGCATTGATTTTATTAAGCTGCTGTAATTCTTTGTAAATAATGCCATGTATTGCTTATTCCTTTACATTGTGTGGGATCAGCGACAGGCTGACAGGGCTGGAACTATTCAGATTATCCCGTTTTCTCTACTAATCGTCCGGTAGAGCGGCTGCCCGGTCCATTCTAGTTCTCCCTGCCAAGGACGTGCAATATGTCACAAACGGGGTTATTGTAATTATACCTGTGACCAACTTAGCGGCACTCAGAACACAAGTCAAGGGCTCCAGACGTAGACAGACGCAATCGCTAAGACACGGCTTTTAGAAAAGAAAGCCCAACATAAAGTAGAAACGTGCCTGCGCTGGCTGGCCGGGATGTTCTCGCTGAAACGACCCCCCCGGTTCCTGTAAACTCTCGTTAAGCCAACGCTGGAGCAGCCTGCAGAGGCAGCAACGTGGTCACTGCCCCGAGAAGCCATCGGTTTACTTTACTCCTAGATTTCCTCCTGAAGTATTGGCAGTGAGGAGCAGGACAGCCGTTTGGCCCGACCACTTTTGAATCCTGTTTGGAAAACAAGCTAATTCCCGCGGCGTGTGGAAGATGGCGTTTACCCGGTGCGTAATCACAGCCCGAGCAGCTTTTGTCGGACGGCCTGGACCCCTCCCCGGACCCCGGCCGTCTGCTCCCCTGCTCGTGGCCGTCGCTCGTGGCCGAGCTTGGGATTTCACTGCGGAAGGCTGCTTTTTGACACAGCACAGATCGCTTGTGGGATATACGTGCTAGTAGGAAAAGGGGACGGTATCTCATGGCAACATGTAAAAAAAATGTGACGTTATTTAGAAATTTAGACAGGCAGTGCCATTCTGTTTGCTTATTTACAAGAAAAGTAGTTCTTCACGACTCAGCAGTAAAGGAAGGGGTAATAGCTGTTGGGCTACCGTTTGATTCTTTATATTTTTGGTGGGTAATTTATTTGTCAGGAAACTATTACCGTAAAATATAATTTTTCTGAATGTGAACTACTGGGTAATAAAACGGCTTTTTTGGCTGATTGTATGTGCTGCCCTTGTACTGTAGGGAAATTCAGCCTTTCTCAGCTGCTCGTGGCGCTCTCTCTTACCCACTGAGCCACCGCCAGATTTGCAAAGTAAGGAAACCTATTTTAAGAAAGGAAGAGAAGTCCCCCGCTGCTGTTCAGAGACAATGAAAACGTCTTCCAGCTAATGCTAGACTGCGCTGAGGTGTTCTCGATTCCCCAGGGCCAGATTTCCCACCTTCCTTCAGGTGTCGGGTGAGACTCAGAAGGAGGAGGATGTAAAGCTGACGCTCTGGGTTGGGCCACTGGAATAATTTAATTTTGGCCTCCTGTCTTATGCCAACCGCTGTTGTTCAGGCAAGCCTTTCCGGCTGTCGGGGACAACCCCGGCAAAGAACTGTGTTATTTGGGACCGGAACGGGAGTTCGGCAAAGCTTCCTCCTCCTCCTCCTGGAATCTGCCAGCCCCGCAACGGGCTCAGAAAATGCCGACGCGTGGAGATCCCTCTCTTTTCAGCGGTGGAGGACGCTTGCTGGTTGCCTTACGGTTCCGTGCCAGCAGACTCTTCCGTTCGGCGTCTGGACGTTGCCGGTCTGAGTGCCGGGAGAGCAGCGCTGAGAAGGTCCGGGGTGAGTCGGGGCTGCACGGGCTGGTGGCATCACCTCCCCGCTGCAGCCTGGGGACGGGAAGGTTGCCGTGCTGTGCTCAGCGCCGGCCGTGGGCGTCACCTCGGTGCAGGCGGCGTGAACGGGATGTCTCCAAACTAGGGACGTTTCTCAGCAGACTTCGTGCGGCAGAATGAACCGCTAAGCTGACAGAAGTAGGGGTAGGGGCTAGTGCGGGGAACGTGGAGGTGGAGAAATCACCCTGAATTCCAGAGCTGTCATCTGCCGATCCTCACGGATGATGAGATTAGGAGATGATTATTATTAGAGATTAGAAGTTGATTAAACTGCGTGTTTGGGGCTTCTTCTCGTGGCATGTTCCTGCAGTGCTGCGAGAGCCTTGCAGTGCTGAGGGGAGCAGGAACACGTTGTAAGCCGCAGCAAAGTTTGCTAATTAAAGACTATGCTAGGAGCGTAACCTCGGAGAAGCTCTGGGGACAGGGAAGTGTGTTCTTTTTACCTTTGCGTTTTGTAACGGCGCAGCTGAGAACAAGGGAGGGGAGGAAGAAACTCCATCTCAGACTGCACACGAGAGAAAACCAGTCTCTTATTGCCACCGCGTTTGGAAATGAAAGCTCATTGCTGGCGCTGCTGTAAGATAAAAGAGAGAAGAGGTTCCTAGAGGAAGAAAAGTAAGAGAGAAAAGAAAGATTTATTTATTTGTTTGTTTGTTCCCTTGCCCAAAGAGCAGCTAACCTCAGCATGCCCCTACAAGTTACACAGCCCTGGGCTTCCAGATCCCCAGAGGAAGATTCATTGGAATAATTAAGGATAAATATTTTGATTAAATACAATGTATATGGGAATTTTGTCTGGCTTATTTTAATGTTTTTGTCTTTCGTTTCAAGAAGTTCTGCTATTCAGCTGTGTTTAAATAAACACTAATGAAGCCGACAATGTAAACTGGAGGGCAATTCTGATGTACCAAATAAATCTAGGCTACTCGGATGCTGGTTTTGTGCTAGGCACTGAGGGGTGAGGGTGAACTGGGACATGGTCAGTTAGATCGCTCAGGGATGCCCTCTGATAGAGGCCAACTCTACGGTTGCAGAGTAGAGTTGCAAAAGCAAAAAAAAAAAAAGTTGCCATATCCATGTGACATCTTATATCTAAAAGACCAAATTCCTAACTTCCTACTGCTCCTAGAATTCAGATGTGTTTGGTGTCTTTTATGCTGTTGCATTAATGATTTTCAAATCTTCGGAAAGTCTGCCGTCCTTTGGATTCTGTTAGTGAAGTCACTTGCCTTATTCGCTGGACAGCGGTTTAAAAGCGACGTTGCTATGAAAACAGCAAACACCAAGGCAATTACACAAAACCGCGTGGCAGAAAGGAAACAAAAACATTGCTCAAGGCCAGAGAGTTGTGTCTCAGTGAGGTAACTTACGTGTGTGTTAAATACCATCATTTTACTAGTGGTCTGTGTCCAGCTCCTCCTGGCTCAGCACGCGCTCACGCAGGATGTGCTCGGCACCGCTTCGCGATCTGCCGGGAGGAGAAGGGCGCGTTGCCTTCTTGCGTTTTGATTTCTTCCCAGAAGCGCTGGTTCCTCCTCAGGACCAGGATGGACTCCCCTGGTTTTGTTTCTGGATGGCAGTCGGTAAGGAGGGTAAGCCACCGACCTCGGGGTCCCGCAGCAGCAGTACCTGTGCAGTGCCAGGTACACAAGTGAACTCGCACGAAGCCAAGCCATCTTTAGGAATGCCCTCACGCTGCAGAGAGGGACCGTCGGGTGGCACAAGGCAGGGGATGATCTGGAGCCCCCTTAGGTCGCTCCACGACGGCACCCACGGCAGCAGCCCGGCGCTGCTGGCAGCCCCGCCGGCGTGCGTCAGCCGCGGAGGCGCGTGGGTCAGAGCTGCGTGCCGCGACGGTGCGGGTGATGCGCTGGCGAGTCAAGGGCTGGAGGTGGGAAGCTGAGACGAGCTCTTTCAAAGAAGTCCTGGTCCTTCAGACTGACCAGGGACAGCCAGCCCCGGGCTGGTCACCCTTTCCCCGTCTCTCTCTCATGCCCCATCCTCCTCTCTCAGTACCAGAATCATCCTTTACAGCTCCACTGTGTTTAATTATTGCTAGCAGCCGTGAACGTTAAATAACGTTAGAAACCATGTGCGTCTGGGAGAGTAGAGTAATTCTTTTTTTGGATCTGACCCAAAAATTCTAGTTGGTGCCTTGTGATATACAGCAGGAGAATGTCAGTAAGTCGGAGCAATATTGTTTGTGACAGATACACATGCACATCCACAGCCTTAGCGTGTTTGAAGTTATGGAGAGCTCTTAAACAGTCCTGAACTGCTGCCTCTTAGCTGTCCCGTAATGGAAACAAAATGAATCATTAATACTTAACATTGAGCCCCATCTTTTTTTTGACTGACTGTTGGAATTTAAAAAAAAATAAATAATGAATTGTGTTGGTTTTATCGCCAGTTGGAGAATATTGGCCAATGCATTAGTAGCAAAGAAAAAATATTTGCAGTTTTTCAGTTTTGTGATCTGTTGCTGGGATGGAAGGAGAAAGGAGAAACCAAAGATGAGCACGGACGGAATGAACTTGCTGTTATTCCGTGTCGGAGGAGTGACTGAATGGAGCTGATGAGCAGGAGCAGCGGTGCAGACGTGCATAGCCTTAGGCAGTGACTGATGTTGGTATTTTGCAGCAGTGAGTAAAAGCGGACTGTGCAGGGTTGATACGATACTCAGTAATTTGCTGTAGGAATGTGCAGTATGCCACGGTACGCTGAAAACCTCTCCGTGTACGTGTTGGGGGTGACTTTGAACTGGGCGGTTGAGCTGACCACACCGTACACCTCACTCCTGCACACCCAAATTACATGTTGAAGTGGCCGACCTTTAAAATATCCTTGTCCGCTCTAACAATTACAAGGTAGTTAGGTTATCTTTCCATAATTTTCCCAATCTTTCTGTATGCAAATAAGAAGATGCTCAGTAGCTCGGAAGCGCACAGGAAAATCCTGGGTAGCTTTCAGGAACCTTCTGCGTAATACATTGCTACGCCGCGTCGCGCCTGCTGCCGTGGCTGTAGCTGGTACACCGCGAAACAGTTTGCAGAGCCTGCGCGGTGCTGGTGGAGCGGGGAACCTCACCGCAGGCACCGAGTCCCCAGCTGCTCTGGGGTACCTCCGTCCCAGCCCAAGGCCTGGCTTATGCCCAGTCTCAGCTTTAGCAGGACAGGTTTGTGCCTCGCGTGCAGCCCATGCGTCTGTCCCTGCGTTCCGTAAAACAGGGCTCCCGTTTTGAGGTGGGAGCTGTGGTCTTCAGCTATCGCCGCGGGCTAAAAACCACCGGCTGACCCTAAAGGTTTTACAGCTAAAAGGTTCATTCTGTTCTTGAAAACGGGCTCGTGTAATTCCCATTCCTGCCACTTGGAGTTACGTATGGAGGATGCCCAGGAAAGAAATTCTAGAACCGAATATAAAGTTATCGAGTAATTCTTAAGCAACAAATATCGGACATAGTCAGTTAGAAAAATAATTTTTGTTCTTTCCAATGGTTCTCTAGTTCGAATGTGAATTCCTTTAAACATTTATATTTAAGTATGTAAATATAAACACGTAATATACATGTGTATAAACACATACATTTATAAATATAAATACAGACGTATAAATATGTAAGCATCCAAACCATACATAAATATGTAAAATATAAACACAGACTTTTAAAGCTGTAAACAAGCGAACATACATAAATACATGACATAGAGACAGAGAAATATAAATATGGAAACATGCAAAGGGGAATATGAGTCTTTTGCTTATATTTTGAAGTGTGCTTTCTCTTCGAAGGCTTGCCTCGTTGCTGATGCCCTGACACGCAGGTTTTCCCTCTGACCCACAGGGAACAATTCTTTTTTCAGTTCACTTTTTAGAGTTTACAAGCAAGTCTGACTATCCCGAACTCCTCCCCGCAGCACGAGAGGAGCTCTCTGTGGAAGGAAAAATATTACTCGGAATTTTATTGACACCCAAGTCATTGTGCGGGTGAATTTAGGCTTCTGTTTACTCTCTGTAAGGAGACTTGATTAGTCCTGGAGAGTTAATTAGGAGCTGTCTTTGTGGATCCTTGTGGTCTCGCACGCCCTTGCACGCCCTGGCTCCCTGAGCATCCCGTGCTCTGCGCTTGGACTTGCCGTTGACCGTGGCCATCTGGAATTGCTCCAGCCCTCCGTGGGCAACGCACGAGTCATTTCGGCTACAAAAATCAGTCCGGGACCAAACCAGCCTGCTTCCAAATGCCACGTACACATGCAAAATAAGAAATAAATATGTATCGAATTAATTAGGGGTACGATTCCAGTAGCAAGAGTGGAACTTGATCGGGGCAAACCCGGCAGTGTGCTCACATCAGTATTTCCCTGATGTCAGCTAAAGGCAAAGGCTGAGGGATCAGCCCCCCGTGGTTTTTCCCTGGAGCGGTTCTCTCTCGTCAGGCTGTCCCGTGGCCTCGGCCAGCCCGGGGCTTGCCATGCCGTGACAGCGCGGGCGATGGTGCGCACCTCCGCGGGAGCTGCGCCGATGTGCAAAGACCGGCGCAAGCGAACGGGGAAGCCGTCTGTGCATGCCGTGAGCGGGGCGTGCTGGGCGGCCGCGCCGGGAACCAGCTTCTCGGGGAGCATCAGCTGCCCGCGGCAGAGCCAAAAAGTGATGCACATCTCCAGACGCTCGGCCAGATGCTTTGGCCATGAGACCGTGTTTCCTCTCGTAATCTGATTTCAGCTGTTCAGGTGTGTTTCGCTTCAATAAATAACCTCTTAATATAAAAGGATTGCTATTTTGTCATTGTGCCAGAGATGAAAAGGGCCAGAGGATAATTACATAAATGAAAAAAAAAAAAAGTAAAAGTAAGGCCGTCTGTGTGATTATGAAGCTAGGTAGCTTGTTCTTCCACAAATCAATGTTCTTCTGATACAAATGAAAGTATGGCTAGATTTTTAGTCTTTTCATAGCAAAAGCTTAATTTGACAGCTGTGTAGTACAAATTAGCTACATTCCCCTGATCTGTGAGCATCTGACGTGATGACATCAGCTACCCAGGAACCCACCCCGGCCCTCAGGGTGACCTCACTGCTGCCTGGAGGGTGGGAGGTGGGAAGCTGGTGGAACGCTCTGTTGGAGAAGCCCTCCTCAGCAACGCAGGACCGCTGCCGCGCTGCAGTGCCGAATACAGTGCCGGATACAGTCCCTCTCCTCTTCCAGTCTGACCAAGCTCGTGAGGGAAGGGTGGTCAGATACGCGCAGACGTGCGATCCGATGAGCATTGGGATTTCAGCGTTCGCGTTGGTGATGGTGCGTACAGGCGGAGGCTGCTCTGTTGCTGGACACTCGTGATGTCGGTGCACTTGTGAAGGCAGTAGGGACGTTGGCATTTCTGGGGAAGAAAATACTGGAATCAAAATCCAATGGGCGAAACTGGAAGAATAAATCTGTCCTTGGTTTGCTTCCAGCACAGATACCCACAGGGCTTATTTGAAGGTGTGAATGTGACTGACTGAATGTGTCTGCTTCTACGTCTGCATTTTTCTCCTAAATTGCTGTTATATTTTGAGGAGAGAAAGAGCATCTGGTGCCTCAGAAGGACAGTGCTATATGGAGCTGTAGTGCCGTAGGCTGGGAGTTAAGTCCCTCTCTCTGGGAGTTCACAGGTTGTCCCGCCCTTGGTTGGACCTCTGAGTTGCAGACCCACGTTTGCATCTTGGTACCAGACAGGCCTAATGGGCTGGCCCTGGAACAAAAGTACAAACAAATTCTGGAGCTGCTCACTGGGAAGTCACAAGTGGCCTCAGAGATGGCTCCTTCAAAGGAAAGGGCAGTTTATTTGTTGTTTTTCTGGGTACTAGCACGTGAAATACCTCAAAGGAGGTTGTAGTGAGGTGAGTTTTGGTCTCTTCTCCCACATAACTAGCGAAAGGACAAGAGGAAATGGCCTCAAGTTGTGTCAGGGGAGGTTTAGATTAGACATTAGGAAAAATTTCTTCACCAAAAGAGTGGTCAGGCATTGGAGCAGGCTGCCCAGAGAGGTGGTGGAGTCACCATCCCTGGACGTGTTCAAAAAATGGGTAGGCGTGGTACTTTGGGACATGGTTTAGTAGACATGGTGGTGTTGGGTCGATGGTTGGACTTGATGATCTTGGAGGTCTTTTCCAACCTTAAGATTCTATGATTCTATGATACAGGGTTAAAATGGGAGTCCAATGACTCCCGTTCAGGGTAATTGCCCTCATTTTTGGAGGGCACAAGAAAGGCAGATTTTATTAAATGTATTTTTCTTAGACTTCCTCTCTCTATGCTTTTGAAACCTAAGCTATAAGTTTGAGCTATATACACTAGTGGTTTCATAAGGTTTCATTAGCACATTGGAGAGCTTGGCGGCAG
Source organism: Grus americana (assembly GCF_028858705.1). Classification (NCBI taxonomy): domain Eukaryota; kingdom Metazoa; phylum Chordata; class Aves; order Gruiformes; family Gruidae; genus Grus; species Grus americana. The sequence continues at coordinate 34,963,951 of NC_072859.1, forward strand.
AAACAATGGAGCACTGCTAAACTTCGAGTGATGTATTGCCTATGTCATTACAAACATCTGTACAGTGGGGAAAAAAAAATGTATGCGCTTTGGAAATGGAAGCTAATGAAATGAAATGACCAAGATGAAACATGAGCAATTCCAGTGAAAGCCGCATCCATCTACGCGGTGATGAATGCCTCCCCGAGGTCCGAGGGAGACCACGCAGAGCAGCGGCGTGGTGCTCACTGCCGTTAACTGCGGGTTGAGCGCTCGCTGGAGAGCCGCTGAGCTGCTGCGTGGGCAGCGACACTGGAACGATGAAAGAAAGCGAGCTGGTCATAGCAGCGGTGCATGCTGCTTGCTTTCTAGCAAGAAGGAAGAAGAAGAATAAAAAAAAGGAGAGCAGAAAACGAGAGAAAAGGAGTAACTGTCTAGTAATGGCTCGAGGTCTATATTTTCCCCCTTTCTTTCTTTGCTAAGTTATGGTTTTCTACAGACAATTCTACTTTGAAGGTTTTTCAGTTACATTACTTAATACAGAATGAGCCCCTGAGAGTATCCTGAAGTGAAGACGCAATGTAGCATGCTGATACGCCAATATATAATACCTAAAATACTAATACCACAATGATTTGGGATTCTTTTAACATTATATGTACTTATTCTTTTCTTTCTATTCACCCATATGTAAAATTAGAAGCAGCTAACTGGATGTAGAATAAAAAGGCTAATCAGATGTCCTCCCCCATCCCTGCCCTTCCCCGGTCCCAGGGCAATACAGGGTGCTGCGGGGCAGGCAGAGATTTGCAAAGCAGTGGGCACGTTTAGTGGAGTTAATTCTTGGGTTTCTAGGTTGAGCATGAACGGTAAAATCACGGCTTACCTGTTCTTACTGCTGCTAAGATGGTGGTTGAAAACCCGAGAATTCCTTTGGGGCTCTTGTTAACACAGCAGTGGGCAGAACTTCTGCTAGCGGGCTGCCGAGGGTTTATCTGCAGTTTCCCAGTATATTTCCATGAGCTTCGGAGGAACTTACTCTGAAGTCCCAAACCCATTTTGTCATCTGTTCCTTTCACTTTCTTATCTCTTGCTATACTTCTTTAATCTTCTTTTTCTTAAAAAAAAAAAAAAATTAAAAAGATGCACAGGATTTAAAAACTGTGCTTCCTTGCAATATGTACTCTTAACATACTTACAGTTACACCTTGTTGCAGCAACTAGAATCTTAATTTATGTTACTTTCAAAGTTAAGGAACGTGAAAGTAACTCCCCAAATGTGCTTTTAATTTTTTTAATATTCTGAAGCAAACAGCTGAAGCCCAATACTAGGGAGCAGGTGTGGTGAGAGCTTGAACTGCGTTCCTGTCTTAAGGTCTAGTGATACCTGATTCATTTTTCAAGTTACCGAAGCGATGTGGCATGAGTACTTCTGAGAACGGAGTTTGCCGGTCTGCTTTACTGGCGAATATTCCTGTAGCTGTACGGTCAGGTCTATAGCTGATGCCGTGGTTTCTTGCACGTTATGGCTTTGATATTTGCCATTGTCCCGGTACTCTTCCTTTTTTATTTTCTGTCTTGGGAACATCGTAACCGATAGACTGGTTGGTCACCTCTTGGCTCACATAATTACAGTCCTTTGAAAATTGGATACCACCTTCTCCAGGTATCAGGTTTAGTTTTTCCTAATTTGGAAATCATTATTTATGGCCCTAAAACACAAACACAAATTCCTGCTGGAGTTAATCGGCGATTTAGGAAAAGGCGGAGAGCTCACATAGTTAAGGGTTTAGACAGTTGTTTTAGCAAACTAGGTGTTCCCAACGCATTTGCTCGAAACTACTCGGAGTAAAACTAGAAGACTGTTTGAAGAAAATACATAAAATATAATGGCTGAAGTGAAAATTTAATGCTGTCCGTTGTGTATCTTCTTTTTTAATCCAGAGTCTCTCAAACTTGTGTTGTCTCTGCCTTGTTTGCCTTCTATTCTTTCGAACTTTTGCTATGCCTTTTGCTTTGCTGTGTTCTCACAAAGCGCAGCGCTCATTGTGCTGTTCTGCCCTGCAGACTTTTGCAGGAAGCACTTAGGGCATCCCGGGATTCTTTTCTCTTGCCACATTGCTGGCTGCTGAACCCATTTTCTTCTGCAGAACGTTTGGAAATCCAAGGCGGGCAGAGTGCCACCTTATTATAGGAACGTGAGATTGCTCAGGTTAACTTTGGGGCACTTGCCAGTGCCATCTAAGTTTGTTTAGGTGCCATTTACTCTATAAAATTGTTTTTTCTTCGTTTTTATGTCATCTTTTTACATCATCGTCATTTATACAAAAGAACATTTCCTTTCCATGTAATCTTCTTTTCAGGAATTATCCCAACATAAATTTCTGTGATTTCCTCCATTTCTAAAATCTATGAGCGTTATGACATCATGAAGGTGGCGAGATGGTTTTAAATGATGTATTTGCCAATAATCATGAAATGTGTTTTTCTGACTTCTGTGCTACATCTTTAATCACTCTTCAGTTCTGCAGCCACAAGAAGTTTTCCTTTCATTCATGCTTCTTTCCTTTCTCATGCCTTTTTTGTACTCTTATTATCACATTGTTTAGGTATCATCTGTCATCTGGAAAAATTGCTGATTAATTTTGCCCAATAGATATTTCTCGAAGTTCTCCAATTTTCCAGAGTAAGAGCCCTTTCTACAGAATTGGGCCAGGTTTTTTTTTTTCTCTTCATCTCCCCTCTCTCCCTTTAAGATGGAGTGAATCATTAGTGGGTATAATCTCTTCCATCTCAGTTTTTTGCAGTCATTTTCTCTCATATTAGACTTGTGCTTAACTGTTAATTTTTGGAGGAAGCTTTTCTTTCTTCATTTCTGATTTCCCTCATGACCCCTGAAGAAAGATGCAATGTTCCACCTTACTCTTCCCCTTACTCGAGTCCCTTTCTCTCTTTCTTCGATGTTTTACACGAATGATTCCCAGCTCTTATAGGGCCAGTTTTTGCTGCTACTGTCTTCATCTTTCTGGATGAGAAGCCAGCAAGGTCCTGACTCTGCTCACTCATTTCCTGGCACAGAGACGCTTACGTGTGGACTCGGACCTGCTCTGTAGTATTTTCTGCAGGAAGTTTATTTCTTCCTCAAATGAGCAAAGCCACTGGCATAGATACTGAGCTGCGGGGTGCGTTGCAGTCTCCATCATGTATTGCTCTAGGGACAACAGAAGAAAGTTGCCTTCCTTTGCTCAAAGCAAATCATTTATTTCATGCTGTAGCGTATCCCCGTACTCTCCAGGCGCTTACCTATCATTACTACTCTTGTATTATTTTCATGCGTATGGTGGGCACTTGTCCCATTGTCCTTTTTAGCTTTCTTTTCTTTCACGTGCCCTTCAGCTTTGTTTCATACAGCCTTCTGTCTTTTTTTTATAGTCTTACACATTTGGGAAGTATTTTCTCCTTTTTCCGCTTGGATTTAGTATTACCCTACTCCGCTGCTTTTGTCAGCAGACATTTGTATGCACTGCTTGTTCATTAAAAAAGAAAAATCATTCCTGAGTCAGCATATGAAGGTCTGATTTACCTTCTTTTGTCCTATCCATGCGGTGCCATGGAGGAACCTCCTAGATAGACCTTTACAACCTATTTAAACAAGCCCCTTCAAATTTATTTTTCTACCCTTGGTATGGCACTAATCTTGGGGGGTGTGTGTGTGTGTGTGCTTTTGGGGGGTTTGGGGTTTTGGGGGGGTTTGTTGGGTTTTTTTTAGTTGTAATCTTTGAGGACTTAAGTCTTCAAATGTTAGTTATTAGACAGTAGTAGCTAAAGGGTATTTCTCACAGAGGATACTTGCAGCACTGGACTCTGGTGACCTCCTCCTGTAGCATGTTTCTTGCTCTCTTTATGAGCAGGTCGAGTACCTGGACAAAATCGTACTGATTTCAGTGGAACAAAATCGTACTGATTTCAGTGGAACTCACATATATCGCTTAAACAAGGGCACGCATTGTGGCTAACCTCACTGTTAGGAAAACACGAGTAGTGAAATCACAACTGAAGAGCCATGCAGGACATCAAATCAGGGCCAATATGTCCGTGCAGGGAGGGGAGACGTCGGGGTCTCCAAAAGCCAGGGTGTTTTCCCAGAAGCTCTCAGGACAGCTTTATTTGTCTCTGCTCATCCAGACAGTACCAGTGAATCGTTTCCCCCCGTGACTCCTTACAGTCCTACCCTTTCCTGTCCTGTTGTTTTTCTGGACGGGTTGGACGGCAGCGCGTATCTCCTGTGATGGATGGTAGTTCGTTTGCCAGTACGCGTTAATGGCAGGGAGACGTAGGAACCGGGGTGGGTGGACTGGCATTCGAGTCTCTTACTATAAACACACGATGCCTGTAGTAATGCCGCGTAAGATCGGGGCCTCCCTGGTATATATTCCTAAAGCCCAATAACGTGAAGGCCCTTAAGGATTCCTGAAGCAGGCGTTATGTCCATGTAGTCCTCGGTCTTGGGTGGCTTTTTTCCCCTCGTGTGCGTCCGAATGCTTTTACAATCAATTTGTAACTTTGGCTTGTATACAATTCTGTTGCAAGGAGTTAAAGAAAAATTACTTATCTCTATCTCTTTTCCGTGTTGCCCTCGTGCACAGGATAAAATCAGTGTTGTCTTCGTGTAGCTTTTGAACACTTGAAATTAGCTATCCCAAGAAATAGATCTCTGAATGAAATACTAAATTATAGAAATTATACAACACTGACTAATATTTATTATTAAAGATGTGACCATTGTTAACCATTAGATTTTATTATTAGCCGTATATTCAGCTTTCTTACAGCTCTCAAAGCTGTGCATCCAAATATTTTTTCTAGCGTATCCAAAGTTTGTGGTTCAAATGTAATTGTACGATGTCTTATGAGGATATCCTCCACATATGGCAGCAAGCATCCTTTGACAGTAGATACTGTGCCAATGAACTATCTAACGTGAAAATCCTTTTTTTTTTTATCAATTCCTTTTAGGAGAGATGCCACAATATAATTAGAATGTTACAGAATACAATTGCTTTTACACTCACTAAAATTGTTTTCCTAAGTGAAATTAAAGCTATGTGAAGTCTTATCTTTACAGCGCACATAAACCTGCCTCTCCCGTTAGCAGAGATCTCTGATTTCATCAGGGGCCGAGACCTGGGTGCGGGGTGCGCTACTCCTTGCCGCGTTCTGACTCCGGCGTACAGATGTTGTGTGTTTGCTGGCAAATACAGAGGTGCGATGCACCCCACTGAGCATCCGGGGGAGTCTCCGACACTAAGCATGGATGTGCACTTTCCCAAGTTTTTAGCAGCGTGGTAGTTACTGAATAGACACCAAGGGACATATTTTCAAACTGGGCTTTAACCTCGATCTATAAAAACCACATTTACTTCTACTGAAAGACATTTTTATGGGCAAGCTGGGTAATTAAGAATTTAATCACCCTTTCTCAAGTGAGAATAATGTCTTCTGCAGAGAAAAAGAAGCAAAGTTTAGAGGCTTTGTTCTAGAGAGCTATTTGCAAGCTTGATATAGAGTCTGAAATGACTCGTTTGCCTTAAAAATAACGGATGGTAAATCCTTCAAAAATACGTTTTCCCAGGTATCCAGAAGAGAAGGAGCCAAGCCAGAGCAAGTCAATGAACTGCAGAAATGACTGTGGTTTACCCGCTAGCGTACAGATCTGTCTGGCATTTGATAGGCATGTCCCAGCTAACCCATTTCTGCGGAAATGATGGATGGTTTTTAAGCTCTCAAAATTATAATCGAATTCTGTCAATTGCTGGAAATATCACTGATACAAAGTCCCTATTTTCTGATATTTTTAATGGAAGACACTCACAGATTTGGGGTGAACAGGAGTGATTCCAGGACTTAGACAATGGGCTTATGTCTTTATAAGGGACTGAAGAGCAACTTGGTTTCTTGATAGCTCATGGATCTTATATCATATATCAGCTGGATATATAGATGACATTGATTTGTGTTGACTCATCGTTTATTGCTTCCAAGCAACGGCATGTAGGACTTTCAAAGATGTTGAAAGTTTTGCCCAAAAAGTGGTAGCAATGTTTTGTTTATAGGATTGTACATAAAACTTATAGTGACCTGATACTTGTAAAAGATCAATCTCAGTAACAGCAACTTCATCTTAGTTATTTCAGAAATACGCCCAGTGACTAAAGCCCGACGTGCTACCCTGTGGATGGGAAGGTTCTTACTCTCAATTATGCCTCTCATTCCCTGCAGAGTTTCTGTGGCAAGCCAAGCCAATGAGGGAAGCTTCATTTTAGTCTAAAATACATTTCAGCCCTGGGATAGACAGTCTCCGTTCTTTTGTGCTCTTGGCAGTTTCCCCTGTCCTTAAACGTGTCACTACATTCGTCCAACTGGTGGCCATATGCTCACTTAAAGACAGCGACTCCTGCATTTAAGGAAACCTTTATTCCTTTCTGTCAGCACAACGCTAATATTGGAAGCCAGCTGAAAAAAAATGGAACGTGTACTGCAAAAGGAGAAGTGGGCTCTGGAGGATTTTCTGTTGAAGAGAAAGGCTGCAAGAGTCAGTTGAGTTAGCTGTAAAGCTGATTTACAGTGTAGTGGATGACAAAATATAGCCCAGAATTATGCATATATCATTTGTGTTGCATTCATTTTTTTCAAAACTGCCTTCTATGACTTCAGAAGATGATGGATATTGCCAGATGCTTATATAATTCAGGCTCTATGAAAATTAATTTGGTATCATGCTCTGACATGTGAGACCACTTTGGTATTACAAATTCTTATGGTTACTTTAATTCTGCTGATGCTTGCATATAAGTCAGTACAAGAAGATGTATTATTATTTGCCTTAATTAAGAGTGTTTTAAAATTTTGTGGCTTGCTACATTTCTGGTTTGGTTTTTGGTTTTTTAGAAACGCTTCTACTGCGTGAGAAAATCTGCCGAAAGCGTGGCATAGGCAAGGTGTCACAGCTGGAAATTAAGTATTTTTTCTATGATTGCTGCTTCGGTGAGATGCACAGAGAGCACTACAGAAGGTGCCATCCCAGATTTCTTTTCATGGAACTTAAGCTCCTACTAATAGTGAATGAGACTGGCTGGGTGACCTGGCTTCCAGTCCTCTTTTTAAGGATGTATAGCACTTGCTTACATTTCCTTGAAATAAGCTCATGCTGGTATGATTCATATGAAATATATATATATTTAGATTACTTACCATGATTCTGATTTTCCAGTGCAAACCTAGTAGGGCTATAAATTAGTTTCAGGAAGAGAATCTCAGGAGCATGCAGTTTGAAGGCTGTGGTGAAAACACGTGAGGTTTCTGAGATGTCCCTGCAGAGGCGGCACTGGCTCTTGTGGGAGTTTTCATACGGGTTCTGGTTTTGCAAACTTTTCCAGGCTTCTGAGTTCCTTGAAGTAAGATATTGGTCAAAAGAGCCTGGAGACCCCGAGTGTATACATTTCCTTCTGTTTTGCTCTGTAAACTTTTGATCCTGTTGATTGACTTTAGTCAAATATGACAGAGTAGAGTTCTCCAGTGTACTTAAGTACTTACACATTTGGGGACAGAAGGAAAAGAAAACTTTTAGGTGGCCTCACAGGTGTCCCACCAAAGAGAAGGGCTGCAAAGTGAACTCGTAGAGGGGAGAACCCCGGAGCAAACAGACGTTGTAGATATCCCTACTGCAGACAACTCTTCAGTTGACCAGAAGGAAATGTAACAAAAAGCAGCTATCCATAGGAAAGCAGGCTTTGCTACTGCTAAGAACTATGGAATTACTTATTTTTCCAAGTCTGAATCCTGTGACGAATGGGGCAGGCACATCGACAGGAAACTCAGTGTCACTTGCTCATTTTAAAGTTTGTCTTTTCTTTAATTAGAAGCTTCAATTTGAAATTTTAGAAAATAATCACCATTTTAAGACTTGGGTTTTTTTAATGTGACAAGGAAAGCTGTCCATCTGAAAAAGTGGAATTGGTTCTGCTGAACTGTGGTATTGATTGTTTTCAGATAAATTCCATTCTGTGTGTGACATTAGTTTCCAAACCCATTGTGTAGAAATTGTAAGTAATCTTTCTGGTAATGGAAGGCAGCAGTTTCTGATTTTAAGGGAATAGCTAGGTACTCTTCCCCAGGCTAGAATCCTCTCTTGGGTGCTCTTGATAGATGCATCTGATTTTTCATCTCTGAGGTTAAATGATATATTAAACAGATACCACCTCTCGTATACAGAACGATGTTCGGTAGCACTTCATTCTGTATTTATTGTTTCCGTGGTCATCTGAGATTGTAACACTTTGCTACAGTTCTTCACATTTCCCCCAGTTTTTTGAATGTTCATATCAGAAATTGTGTGATATATCCATTTTGAGAATGGCTTTCCAATAGTTTGTATTTGATTTACTAGGAAACCCAAAGCCAGCAGTATCAGACAGTTTTTTGAAATCCATTGTATTACATAGAGTGTTCTGTCCTCTTTTGGAAAGTCACCATACCTAAAATAGAACATTCATCTTATAGATGCTTATAGGAAATAACGTTCTTGTACCTCTAATAGGATTGGCTGTCTTGGATATAAAGTTTCTTTCCTAAAATAGCACTGAAATAATGAAAAATGGTTTGATATGTTCTGAAACCATATTCAAGCATGTAATTGTTGTAATGCATCGATAAGTACGAACCCTTGGTTCCAGAAGGCAATTGTCATAAAGCTGGTTTTCTAGAGCAGGAGACAGGATGGAGAAAAAGAGAGGGACACTGCTGATAGCGCAAATACTCAAGAAGAAGGAACAGAAATCTTACAAACTGTATACGTGGAAGTGTGATCCTCACCTCAGACAACGTGAGTCTGGTGAACTCCAGTATCTGGGGCATAAATGCACATCCAGACTCTTCTCTAGTTTGTACAGGAATGTTTTGGCTGTTTTATTGATAATGAGAGATAATAACGGTACTGTCTGAGCTGCCCTTCGCTGTATACGTGTGAGTTCCTGGCAGGTCATTCGGGCTTAGCTACTGGGAGTTAGTCAGGAATATGCTTTTCCCCAGTTATGTACAGGTGTCTACTGAAAGCTGGTTTTACCTGGGGCTTTTCTAGTCGTGCGATTCGAGTCGTGAGCTCCAGCCGTGACAGGCTGCCTCTGGGAGTGGCAAATCCACAGCACCGGCTGCTTAGTCCAACAGTCTTTCCTTTTATTTCTTACTGTTCTGCTGTTCTGGGGAGGAGCGGGGAGGAATGATTTCCAGGTCGTGAGTAAGCCCTATCAAGTGAGAAAACAAAGTTCCACAGTCCAGTAATCCAATGATGTAATAAGTACTTGGTTATGAAAGAATGAGACACTGCCACATTCACAAATCTGGAGCATTTTATGATGCTCTCAAGTGATACCCATCTGTATTTCTCACTTAATCTATAAGAGATGTTTTTTTGCAGTATAGAACATTTTGTAAGTGCGCTGGAAATCTTTGCGTTCTAACTAGTAAAGTGCAGAGCTACTCCTACAACATCCTGTTTGGGAAGGGCACAGCATCATAGGAAAATTGCTGTCGTGCTCATAGTCTGTCTTTCTTCTTATTTTAAAGGCTGTACATCAAGGTTAGACATTAAAAAGCAAACAATTTATTCTGGAGGAAAAATGTTTTTAAGCGACTGACGAATTTGGCCCTTTGGGACAGCTTTTCTGACAAAATACATGCTTTTTGTAAGAAACCGATTGTGACGTACTGTGTTTTCAGGTTGTACATGCCTCCAGGTATTGTATGTTCTGAAGAAAAGATTTACTTCTGATGCCATTGGAATTATGTGCTCCAAATATGCATTTATGATATCCAGAGGATGGATTCCACCTAAATAAGAGTGGTCTTAATAAGTTCAGCTCCATGCAAAGCTTTAAAGTGGAAATCAGTGCAGTACTCGTGTTAGCTAGGGGCAGGCTGAACTGAGTAAGGGATAAAAACTATATGTTTGGAAGGCAATATTGATAAGTCTTAGGCCATGTTCAGACATATTTATAGCTGAGAATATCTAGAAATCAGGCTTTTATGTTGAAATATAGTTGCTACTTGCAGAAACAGGTTCTCAATCATTTATCCCACCTTCAGTGGACAAATTTATTAGACTGTTTTCTTGTTTCTTGTTTTATCCTTTTCCTCATTAAAATTTAATGAAAAGTTAAATGCAAAAGAGAACTACTTTACTGTTATATTGAAACTGGTGTTTACTTGTCTGAGGCTGAATCTCTAATGCTGCGTCTGTTCCTCTCTGGTTTATAGACAGAACAGTATCAAAATGCATAATTAAGCAGGCTGAATAATTTCCAGGATATCCACACACTTTTAGTTGCTTGTAAGTTGGCTGGATGAAGCATTTGATTGATTTTTTTTTTCCAGGCTTGTTTCTGGCTAACATTTTTTTTGTTCTTGATTTGTTTTGTTGGTTTTATTAAAGTTTTAATAACTATCAGAGGAGCTCCTGAGGATCAGTGAAAAATAACTTATTGTTCTTAAACTTTGTTACAGTAGTTTTGAACATTCTGGCACTTCAGGTATATGGTGCAGAATGTGGAAATTTGGCAGTGAGTAATTCTGAAATGAAATTGTTCCTCTTTCCATGTCTATGAAAAAAAGAATTAATATGTACAGCTCTTTTGTATACATGGTATATATTACACGTTCACCTTGATTTTTGGAGTGCTCCTGCCTCATAGAGACCCCAGACCAAATTGATAATACCGTACAATTAAAGACTGGGTCACATCGTACTCACAAAAATGGGTAAAATCAAGGTTCTAAGGGCAACCTATTTTGGGCATTTCTTAACTTTGAAGTGCTTGATTTTCCAGCTTCTTTTGAAATGGTTTTTGTGCAGGATCTTACAGAAGTACAATCGCGTGCTGCCATTTGCCATGCACAATGGGAGGATAACGAAGGACACTAGCCAAGAGCTAGAAGGCTGGTTTTCAAAGGCTTTCAAATATTATTGTTACTGGACCTATAAATATTGTTGAAAAGCCTTTATGAAAGCAGGTTTCCCCTGGGGGTGCCATACAAAACAACAATGTTCTGTAGTAGCATGTAGACAGCCTCAACACAAGGCTTTTAAATATTGGTACTTTCCTTGCTGTCTTTATTTTAAAAATACTGAGTAAAACCATTTCTGACGTGTGCATTTTTTCCCCTCTGAGATACGTTCTTGTCCTGGGTCGTGTCTAGCTGTGGATGTGGGTGACGGGTACTGGCTAGCTGTATGTTACGCAGCTGCCAAGTACTAAGATTAAATCATGCAAGACAATAAATGAACAGGCCTCACTATTTAAGTGCGTAGCTTCATTTGACGGGGAGATTTCTATCTTTTTCTTTCAATTCCATCTGTATTTTCAGTGTCAGAATGGTCCAGACGGTGTTTGTGGCTGCTCGAGGCACCTTCTCCTTCCCACGTGCCTCTTTTCCTCCAGCGCGGTGGGGGTGCTTGGCGCAGGTACCTCGGGGGAGGCTGCACTCAAGCCACAGCCTACTTTGAGCATCCTGCTTTGAGGAGAGATTTGGTTGCCTGGAAACTACAGCTGGTCAAACTGTGGAGTTTCCGTTCCAGAGGAATTTTGGTGGGGTTTTTGTTGAGGTTTGGGGTTTTTTGGGGTTTTTTTGAGTTGGAACACAGACTGCAAAATTTCTTACAAAATCACCAAGAAGTGGTCAATTGAGACGTTTCATTGCAGTATAATCCAGATGCTTAATTTAGAGTCTGGTAGAGGATACAGAACATTTACATGAAGAGTTATTTATTTTGGGCCTCTGTTCTATAAAGGTTAAAATGGATCACCTTGAGTTTATCAAAACACTGTTCACCTCCTATTTGGAAAACAGCTCTCATAGGAAAATGTTTCTATGGCAAGTTTCATTTTTGGCAAAATATTATTCTTGATGGAAAACTGTCCAGTTGGAATTTTTTCAGGGGGTTCTACTTGTTTCTCTAAGTCCAACTTTTGGCTTTCTGTTCATGCCTAAGCCAGTCCAGTGACTTTTTAATCCCTGCCCATTATTTTTTCCACTCAGGAGCATTGCATATTTCTTCCCTCTTTCTTTAATGCCTGAAATTTGAGGAATACTCTGTCCTGTCAGCTGCCATGTAGAGAAGCTGCGAGCAAGCGTGTGAGAGAGCCAGAGGCGTTACCTGAGGGTGTCAGCACGGGCCTGCTGCTGAGGCCTGGGGAGGCATCGCCACTCCCTCAGTCCCCTGTGGGTGCCCCACACTGCAGGTGCCGGGGTGTGGGGGGGTGACCCCAGCTGGAGGCAGGTGCCCCCCAAAGCCGCTCTGTCACTGGCCTCCTCAGCTGGGCAGGGGAGAGAAAATACAGAGAAAGGCAGGTGGATCAAGATAAGGATGGGGAGAGATCACTCACCAGTTACCATCACGGGCAAAACAGACTCAACTTAGAAAAAATTAATCCAATTTATTACCAGGAAAACAGAGTAGAGCAATGAGAAATAAAACCCAATCTTGAAACACCTCCCCCCACCCCTCCCTCCTTCCCAGGCCCAACATCAGTCCCCATTTCTCTCCCTCCTTCCCCCCAGCGGCACAGGGGGACGGGGAATGGGGGTTGTGGTCAGTTCCTCACACGGTGTCTCTGCCGCTCCTTCCTCCTCAGGGGAGGACTCCTCACACTCTGCCCCTGCTCCAGCCTGGGGTTCCTCTCACGGCAGACAGTCCTCCACCAACTTCTCCAATGTGAGTCCTTCCCACGGGCTGCAGTTCTTCACCAACTGCTCCAGCATGGGTCTCCCCCACGGGGTGCAGACCTTCAGGAACAGACTGCTCCCGTCTGTGTCCCCCATGGGGTCACAAGTCCTGCCAGCAAACCTGCTCTGGCGTGGGCTCCTCTCTCCATGGGGCCACAGGTCCTGCCAGGAGCCTGCTCCAGCGCGGGCTTCCCACGGGGCCACAGCTTCCTTCGGGTGTCTCCACCTGCTCTGGCATGGGGTCCTCCATGGGCTGCAGGTGGAATCTCTACACCCCCTCATCCTTCCTCCATGGGCTGCAGGGGGACAGCCTGCTTCACCATGGCCTTCACCATGGGCTGCAGGGGGATCTCTGCTCCGGCGCCTGGAGCACCTCCTCCCCCTCCTTCTTCACTGACCTTGGTGTCTGCAGAGTTTCTTACATCTTCTCACTCCTCTCTCTGGCTGCAAAAGCTGCCGTTTCTTTTTTTTTTTTTTTCTTCTTAAATGTGTTATCCCAGAGGTGCTACCACCATTGCTGATGGGCTCGGCCTTGGCCAGCGGCAGGTCCGTCTTGGAGCCGGCTGGCCTTGGCTCTATCGGACATGGGGGAAGCTTCTAGCAACTTCTCACAGAAGGCACTCCTGTAGCCCCCCTGCTACCAAAACCTTGCCGCGCAAACCCAAAACAGGTGGGGAGCTCCCAAGCCCGTCACCATGACACCGAGCGGCATGGTGTGGCATTAAACAGACTTCCCAAGCTGGCTTAGGAAGTCTTACTGTTCTGCCGGTGGGTCTGCTGCAGGGGACATGTCTCCCCTGGTCACAAGTCTGCAGAGAGGCAGTGCTTCCAGCCGGGGGGTGCTGGGTTGTGTACGGGCACATTCAATAGCTGGGTCAAAATACCAGGAATCGTGCCCCGTTGAGCTCGAGATGGACCTGACGCAAGGGAGATTTCCGTCTTGATCTTCAGCCTTGTGATCTGCTTTTTTCCTATCTGCTTGCAAGCTGGAGTGAAGGGGATGTAGATTGATGTTTGGCACTTCTTTGACATTTTGCTGGTACTAATATTAAATTGTGGTGAAGAGTACATATAGAGTTTCTGAAAATTAATTACTGGAGAAGTTTTCATAAGATGCAGAATGACTCCTTTTCCCCCACTTCTCAGCCATTTAGTTTCATCCTAAATGGTGTTATTGGCAAATTTGTGTATGGCAGGTTTTTTTATTTTTATATTTCTATTGCACCACTAAAAGGAAATCAATAAAATTTATCTTTCAGTCTCAGATGTCTGTTATAATAGCTTCTCCCCACCGTGATCCATGGTAAGTGTCAAGATACCAGAAACAGCCTACCATAAAGATAAATTTGATTTTATAAGATTACCAACCTTTCATAAAAAGGGTATGATTGTGTTAGCTGATTGGCAGCAGAAAGCTCCCATTTTGGAGATACAACTTAGCCCTTCTTTTTTTCATTTTTAAGTTATTTTCATTTTGCTTCATGTGTTTTAAAGTTAACTGCTGCGGCTGGGCCTGCGTTAAGGGTAGGAAGCGTAAATGAAGAGGTACAGAGCTCTCGGCACGAGCATTGCTGTAATGACTTCATGCCAAGCAGTCCTTTCAAAGCAGGTGTTGACCTACTTGCTTTAAATTGGGTCCTCTTTAACCAGAGTTAATTAAAAGTTATTCTTTCTTTTTTTTTTTTTTATTTTAAGGAACCCACTGCATGAAAAACTGTTGTGAATCAAAATGGTCACTACCTAGAAATCTACAGCTACAGGAATCACTAGCAAGTAGATACTCCATTTTTTCCTCAATAAATATTTATATTCTTGTAATCAGAGCTGTTTAGTTGGCGCACGTGCATGCATGTGTGATCCTGAAAGGATGCTCAGCAGCACTCACTAGATTTTCATTCTAATGTCTACACAGAAAGGAGGAAAACGTTAAAGAATGATTTGAATGAATTAACTGACAGTATAGCACTCAGCAGTCTACCGAGTGCCTGGAGTCTGGAGAGTGCTGAATTTCAAGTACTTTTAAGACTTCCCCATTCATTTTAAAACAAATGCTGCTCTTGGTTATGCCGGATGAAATCCACTGAAACAAATGGCACGTTACAGCCTTACACAAGGACAGCTGAGAGCAGGTTCCCGCTACCCGCTGATGGTCATCTGAGAGCTCAGGTATCAGGAGATAGCACGCTCTGTTGACGAGGGAGAAATACCAGTGTCTTCAAGGTCATGAGTTTACTGGAGCAGCTTTGAAATGTCAATGAAAACTTACCTTTCATTGAATCCTTTCCATCGTGACATTGAGGGTTTTGTCTTGTTTAATGGGCTTTAAATCTACTTGAAAAGGTTATATTGCAATTAATTAAAATGCAAGCAAACAATGAACAGCAATCTAAATCTGTCAAAAGGGTTTACTGTATTTTTATTGTTAGGGCATTTGGAAGTGAAGTAAAAGAGATTATTTGCAAAGCAGGCATTGAAATGAAAGTGAATTAGTAAAGTACAAAATTAACAACGAGCAGCACATAGCGGTGTTGAACAACCTTTCAGTAGGCTCTGTTGCTTCTTTCTAGTAAGAAACTTTTTGCTCTAAAATCATAATCTATTTACTGGCAGGGTAGAAACCAGAGGCTTTCTTTATTTTTTTAAACTTTGTTTTGAAAGGTTTTCTGTTTTCCCAAGTTTTACTATTTGTGAAATTCAGCCCAAATGAGCTTGGTTATGTCTTTAAATTGCTTGGCAAAGGGAGTGATCTGAGATAATCCAGTTTGATTTTATGCTCATGTAAAAGCTTGATAAAAGGAAAAGAACCAGTAACAGATGTCAAAATATGTCACGGCGAGTACAGTGGGAGTAGCACTTGGAACACTCTGAACTTCTGCCTGTGCCTTGGCATGTGGGCAATGAATGAATGAAAAGATCACAACGAAACGCAGGTCTGGAATCTCTGCTTTACAACATCATTTTGCTCACTGGGAATATAGAATTGTTTTTCTGCAGGCTTTTCTTCAAGATTCAAAAACTGTTTCCCGATTATAATGTGCTTTTTTTATCTTTTTTAATAAAATAGTTTTTAGCACAGATGTATAAATGTATATATAGTAAAGCAGCAGAGTAGATTCGCCAGCAGTTGAAACTAAGGCGTCACCTTCAGTTAAGGAATTTTTGCTGTTATACGGAAGGGAGGAAACTCATGCTATGACCAGGAGATTTAACTAAGGCTGTCTAATCCTTGCAGAATGAGGCATTCGCTGTAATATTTTGTATTGGGTTTTGTGGTTAGGCCAAGCGAATGTAAAAACCCTTCTGCTTCTCTCTGTTAGTCCTTGTACTGCCTGTGCATCGTTTTTCACAAGGAAAAAGTGATTAATGCAAAAACGTGCAAAGCTGTTCAAAACAAATACTATATTTCATGAGCACAGAGCTTGATAAAATACTATACCTGTACGTCCTATATCAAAACTACATCATTATATCAGTACATCTGTCACGTTGATCTGGCTTGTAAGAGTTTTGGTATAAATTTATTCTCTGATGTATATAGTTCATTAGAAGTATATATTATCATTGAAAACAATCAAGTTGCAACAATGTATTCATTACTTAGCTATGTATCTGTGATTACTTTTAACAGCACAGAATATATTTTATTTGATGGGTTGAGATTAACTCATGATTTGGAGAACAAAAAGGGGAAAAATGACATTACAGACCCCAGACAGCTACAAAACATCTGTCCCTGATTGCCTCTACTACAAAATCTTTCTTTTATTATAATTGTGAGGAATTTGAACTGAAGATGAAGAAAATTTTTTTCTTAGCAACTCCCTCTTACTCGGCATTGATAATGCTATTTAATTAGCATAAACTTTTTCTTTTTACCCCAACCATCACACTGGTTGCCTTTACTGTTGTTAAATTCTGGAGCCATCTCCTATCTGAAGAGATCTGAGTTCCCACTGAAATCAATATAGCGATGCCAGTGAAGAGTCTGGTCATTTTTCTTGTGTAGACACTGGCTGAACGTAGACACTTCCTGGAGCGAGTCTGCTGAAGGGCCACGAAGGTCATCATGAGCCTGGAGCACCTTTCGTGTGAGGAGAGGCTGAGAGAGTGCTGGGGCTGTTCAGCTTGGAAAAGAAAATGCTCAGAGGGCATCTAAATAAATGTTTAAATACCTGATGGGAGGGATTGAAGAAGTTGGAGACAGGCTGAGAGTGGTTCATCCTGGAGAAGAGAAGGCTCCAGGGAGACCTTAGAGCCCCTTCCAGTCCCTGAAGGGGCTCCAGGAAAGCTGGAGAGGGGCTGGTGCCAAGGGCAGGGAGTGACAGGCCAAGGGGGAATGGCCTGAAGCTGCAGGAGGGGAGATGGAGATGGGATGTGAGGCAGAAATCCTTCCCTGTGAGGGTGCTGAGGCCCTGGCACAGGGTGCCCAGAGAAGCTGTGGCTGCCCCTGGCTCCCTGGCAGGGTTCAAGGCCAGGTTGGATGGGGCTTTGGGCAAGCTGGGCTAGTGGAGGGTGTCCCTGCCCAGGGCAGAGGGTTGGAACTAGATGATCTTTGAGGTTGTGTTGGGTTTGCGTGGCAGGGTTTTGGTAGCGGGGGGAGCTACAGGGGTGGCTTCTGTGAGAAGCTGCTAGAAGCTCCCCCTGTGTCTGACAGAGCCAATGCCAGCCGGCTCCAAGACGGGCCCGCCGCTGGCCAAGGCCAAGCCAATCAGCGCCTCTGTGATAACATATTTAAGAAGAAGAAAAACACTTAGAGGGGGAGAGCTTTTGCAGCCGGAGAGAGGAGTGAGAAGATGTAAGAAACTCTGCAGACACCAAGGTCAGTGCAGATGGAGGGGGAGGAGGAGCTCCAGGCGCCGGAGCAGAGATCCCCCTGCAGCCCGTGGTGAAGACCATGGTGAGGCAGGCTGTCCCCCTGCAGCCCATGGAGGAAGGATGAGGGGGTGTAGCGATTCCACCTGCAGCCCGTGGAGGACCCCACGCTGGAGCAGGTGGAGGCACCTGAAGGAGGCTGCGGCCTGTGGGAAGCCCACGCTGGAGCAAGTTCCAGGCCGGACCGGTGGACCCGTGAAGAGGGGAGCCCACGCCAGGGCAGGTTTGCTGGCAGGACTTGTGACCCCGTGGGGGACCCCACGCTGGAGCAGTTTGCTCCTGAAGGTCTGCACCCCGTGAGAGGGACTCCATGCTGGAGCAGGGGAACGATGAGAGGAGTCCTCCCCCTGAGGATGAAGAAGCGGCAGAAACACCGTGAGATGAACTGACCGTAACCCCCACTCCCCGTCCCCCTGTGCCGCTGAGGGGGGGAAGGTTGAAGCCGGGAGTGAAGTTGAGCCCGGGAAGATGGGAGGGGTGGGGGGAGGTGTTTTAAGAGTTGATTTTATTTTCTCATTCCTCTACTCTGTTTTGCCTAGTAATAAATTAGATGAATTCCCTCTCTAAGTTTGGTCTGTTTTGCTCGTGCCGATAATTAGTGAGTGATCTCTCCCTGTCCTTATCTCGACCTGCAAGCATTTCGTTATGCCTTTTCTCCCCTGTGTGCCGCTGAGGGGAGTGAGAGAGCGGCTCTGGTGGGCACCTGGCCCCCAGCCAGGCTCAACCCACCACAGAGGTCCCTTCCACCCAAACCAGTCTGGGATTCTGTGATTCTCAGTGGTGCCCAGGGATGGGACTGGAGACAACGAGCACAAACTGAAACACATGAAATTCCATCTGAACATAAGAAAACAATTTTTTACTGTGAGGGTGACTGAACACTGGAACAGCTTGCCCAGAGGGGTTGAGAAGTCTCATCCATGGAGATATCCAAACCCAACCAGACACAGTCCTGGGTAACCTCCTCCAGCTGTCCCTGCTTGATGCCCTGCAGGGGATTGGACCAGATCATCTTGAGAGGTCCCTTCCACCCTCAACCATTCAGTGATGCTGACTTCTGTCAGCTTTTCCACTCCTTTGGCTTTGGCTATGAGTGCAGGAATGACAGTTTACTTTCCTAGGTTAAAACTACATAGGAAACAAACTTATAATCAGGAGGCATGAAACCCAAAGGAATAAGATAATATTGTGGCGTGAACTGCTGATGGTAATTTAAATTCTATGTGAGTTGATTTGAAAAAGTCTAAAGGATTGACATGGCATTTTTGAGCCAGCCCTCTTGGTTCATCTTGTCTAGTTTTCATAGTGCTGGATGTACAAAAAAACCAGAGGTATGTTCCTTTAAAAAAATGTTGTTCTATATTATTTAAGTTTTAGGAGATTAGTCACAAATTTCAATTGTGTTTTTGGTGTAGATTCATATTGATTATTTGTCTCCATACTACTGATAATGCCTTTTAAATTGTGGTATTAATTTACTAAGTGGTGTTGAGGTGTTTCCTACAAAGGCAGTTTTCTTTCCAAGGAACATTGTGTCTCGTACAACACACATAGAGGAAAAATTGCAGAATTATATCACAAGTTTGATGTAGAGCAACGGTGAAAAACTAAAAACTTGGTGCTTGTTGAGTTTCCCAAAGCTAGAGCAGGATTTCCTACTGAATCTCAGTGATGTGTCTTGCAGTGCAGGCAGACGGAGTCATCACTGTTGGAAAGCCCATGGTTAACGTGCCAGCGATACTAAACCGTGCGTTTGGTTCACCCTCGTGAGGACACACAGTAAAATGTGTTTGGTTCACCCTCGTGAGGACACACAGTAAAAGCAGGGCACCTCATCTTCTGATATGTTGTGCTTAATTTCATGGCACCACCTTGTGAGGTAGATCCTGGCTTAAGTTCCAACTCCTTTGTTCTTGCCATTGTAGAGACGCAAGAAAATCTTCCTAGGACAAGGAAGATTCTTCATGACAGAAATTAATGTGTAGATACTTAAGATTATGAGAACTGTCGATCAGGGGCACTTAGAAGTGCTCATACTTCTTTCTGGAAAGTGTTAAGTGATTTCAGTTCCGTGCCTTCAGATCAACATGCACAAAGTCCATCTCCTAAAGCATTAATCAGAGCATTTCCACCATATGGAAGTGAACTAATCAAACCCACTTTCACTGTCTCACAGTTAGCAGTACTTGGGTTCCTTCCTGACCAGGGTCTCTCAGTCTGCTATAAAGACAGTAGAATTGCATACACGCTTTTGAGGGAGTTCCTGACGTTGTCAAAATTTGAAGTTGGACAGCTAATTCTGAAATGAAGGTATTTTCCTAAGTTATTGGGAAAATGTCAGCATTTAATTTAAATATTTTTTCTGTGCAATATATTGATTTTTGTTTCAATTAGTTCATTACTTGTCACTAAGAGTTCATAATAACATCTGATGTCATTTGAGATTATTTGACATGGCATATGGATGTCATAGATATGAAAGTCAAAATATTATCTTTATTTTATTTTGTTTTTGAAACAGTAGCGACAAATTGATACATTTTGCCTTAATTTTTGGTCAAAGTTTCTCCTGTTTGTGTTATAATGAAACATCTTGGCAGTTTGAATCAGAAAATATTAGACACCTTGTGAGTGAATTGGAGGAGCAGCTTTTTTCAGTAGCCTAGAAATGTTATCACAGTCTGACACATGGGTGTTAAAAACAGCTGCTCCTCTAATTAGTTCACTGAGTATTTCATTTTTCTACATGACTTGAAATGATAAGACACGCCATACTGTGCACTCTTACAATTGAAACAACGTGAAATAATAGAAAATGTACTAAATGCATTTTGCAACAAAGGCTTGATTCTGACATTGGTCTTGAAACTTTGAAATTTTGTTTTGAAACAGAAGTGCTGAGTTTCAGTGACCTCAAACAATGTCTTCAAAGCATTCAAACAAGAAGTTTTCAACAAGGGTAAATCTAACATTCTGTGTGTTGATTTTCATGAAACTTAATGGCATCTGAGATACTAATTAATGCTTAGTCTCATTTTTGGTTTTTTTGTGCACGGCATTATATTTACGAAGTTTGTCTGTCTTTGGGAACACGGATACATGCACATCACTATTTTCTGTAAAATATAAGATGTTTAAAACACCATTGTTGGAATATTAATTTCAGATTAGATTATGGGAAGTTTTACTTTCTCTTTTTCCTTAATAGTAAATGATCAATTGCTTTTAACCAGAAATGGAGCCTGCCATGACAGGTGGCTTTGTCTTAGATTCTTCTCTTCTTTTGCTTATGAAAGACAGACTTGGGTTTTGTGTAACTTTTCACTTCTCTTTCTTTAAAGATGAGAGAGCTTCTGCATCTCTTTACATTGGGAATTCCCATATAACACATTTTAACTAGAAAAGTTCACAGAATTGTAGAATCACAGATCGGTCGAGGTTGGCAAGGACCTCTGGAGATCACGTAGTCCAAGACCTTGCTGAAGCTGTCCCCTGGAGCGAGCTGCCCAGGACCATGTCCCATCAGGTTGGGTATCTCCATGGATGGAGACTCCACAGCCTCCCGGGGCAGCCTGTGCCAGCGCTCGGTTACAGTCACACTGAAAAAGTATTTTCTTACGTTCAGATGGCATCTCATGGTAGTACGGAGATACTTCAGTCCCTTCCTCATATTACTGGCCCCTCCCTGGGCTCACTCCAGTAAGCCCATCTTTCTCTTGTACTGGGCACAGCACTCCAGGTGTGCCCTCCCCAGTGCTCAGGGGAAGACTCACCTCCTTCGACACGTGAAAAAGTTGTGTACGACTAATTATACAAAGAAGGATAGCAAACAAATTAAACGTGACTAAATACGAGGGGGGGAAATTGCATTTTAATGTTTATGGTTACATATTAGTATTTAAATGTACTTTTAAAAGTATATGTTTATGTCCTTTTGAAAGTAAATGTTTAGATGCAAAATTCCAACCTCGATTGCATTTGGGTGCTACGAACTGAGATTTTGGTTGTGAGTCATCTTTAGTCATAGCAGAGTCTGACATTTCTATTTGGAAAGGGCAAATACTCTACACTTAGGTGGAGGAATTTGGCCAATTTAGATTTGTTATTGACTGATGGAGTGTTTCAGAAGTGGAGGAGAGGAAGAAGTCAACATCTTCTGTTTACCTCCTCCCTTATCTCTGTTTAATATCACAATCTCATGAAGTAACATAAAATGCCAGGCTGGCAAGTTTTTTTCCAGCAGTAAAGGCCAGGCCAGACTTTTTTATAGGTATATCAGCATCACTTATCAAACATGCACGCTGCATTTGAATGGGCTACTTGTGTACAAACGCAGCAGCTTAACAGATGGTAAAACTATGGCTTAAAATGTGGCTGCTGCCCATGTACGTAAGGCGGGAAAAATATTTGGTACCCTTTTCTTTATGAAAATGCAAGGGAGCCATTGTACATTAGTTATGCCATGCTGCAGAGCTTTCAACAAGCTTTCAAATTTCAGGTATGCGTCTGTAAACTGATGGTTCTTTTTAAGAAAAAATTCCCTAAAAGAAAAAAACTAACTCAAGAAAATGTGAAGAAAAAAACTTGTTCTAAACCAGTAGGAACTTCTTTCTCTGGCAGACTGACATCTATTATAATCAGCTTCTAAATCCAGAAGACAGGTTCTTTGTCAGCTAAATAATATCTTTTTTCTATCATAGAAAGTGACAAAATGAAATCCTTTTCTTATAACTCTGCCTGTTCGAAATTGATGCTCACAGATCTCACAGTACTAGTTCAGCCACTTCCATCCTCATCTCCAGAAATTCTCAAACTTAAGAGGCTTCTCTCTTTTTTGGTGCATGTTTCTGTGTATATATTCTTGACTCGGCTTGCAGCTCACCTGAACTGGAAGTGAGCGGTAAGCCCTAACCAAACGTGTGATGGCCCCGATTCACCGCTCCGCTGCTCCAGGACCTACCGAAGGAGCTCGGCTCAGCTCTGCGGTGGCACAGCACCGCAGGAGCGCTGCCAGGTTCACAACCACGTTTCCTTTGACCTGGTGCGTGAACGGGGAGAAAGGGTCCTTGCGATGCTGTGGGTAAGGAACTTGCGTGAGATTTCATTTCACAGGGTCTGTTCCCGCCCTTCCCTGAAGTGTTTTATCCATTCTTACAGACCAGCCCCTTACCCAGAATAATTGCCGCACGCTCTTTGTGAAACTGTTCTCCTGTCATTTTTCCCCAAATCCCTTCCAACCTGTTTTATTCACAGTAAATAGCCAATTACACTTGACTTGTCTGGTTTAAATACTTCAGGCAGTTCTTCTTAAGCCTTCCAAACAGTTTGTTTAAAGCCAGGAGGTGGCCAGAGTTGCAATGTGGTGTACATTTCTGCTCATGGGAACGAGCCTACCGGGACGTTACCGGGATATCTCGTTTCTACCGGCCCCGTCGTCTGTGTTTTGCCGATGTGTTGGCCCGTGCTGTGAAATCAGGCCGCAGAACTTTGAGAGTGGGACAGCAGAGTCTGACTGAGACCTCCGAACGTTACCTAGAAGCACAGGGCAGTCGTAACAGTTCTGCGGGCTTCGATCGAATACTCGTCTTGGTCCTGAATTTTTGAACATCGGGATGTAAAGTTAGGGAAGCCAGTAACT
Source organism: Grus americana (assembly GCF_028858705.1). NCBI lineage: Eukaryota > Metazoa > Chordata > Aves > Gruiformes > Gruidae > Grus > Grus americana. The sequence goes on from NC_072859.1 coordinate 34,987,217, forward strand.
TCTCTCCATTTCGATCTGGTGGCACAGCTGCAAACTTGTCCTGTTATTTTTTTGTTAGATTTTTCTATAGCTCTATCTGCAGCAAACAAATTAGGGAAAGATGCCCAAACCTTCAGTTTTTATTTTTTTTTAATGATAAATAAAGAAATAAGTCCAGGTGCATAAGCAGAAATGTCTATTTTGTAGAATTTGGCAAAAGATTTCAGAATATTAGAATTAACATACTTATACTTTTACTTATCCTTTCCATAATACCAATGCCAATTTAAAGTAATCTAAGGAATTTAACTGGAATTGTTCCTGTGATACGCAGAACATTTAGACCTGGATGTGGTCAGTATAGCAGAGAGATAAGAAGAGGAAGGACTTGTTGAATTTTATTGTTGATCTCTAGTTTGATCACAGCAGGCAGTTTTCAGCCTGAAAGCTAATATGTGATTGGTGTCTGATTTGCTAGGATTAAAACAAATGGAGAAATGTGTCAGAGATTACTTTGAATAAAAAGCAGGAAGAACTTAATTAAAATTTTCTGTCTAATTTTAAATTTTATTTAAATTCAATTTAATAGCTGTTCTCTACTGATACGAAGAAGTGGTTTTGCTGAGAACAGCGCTGAACGTACATTTGAAGGCATATTAAGGCTAAATGGTATTTGCTGAAGGCATTTCATGAAGTGAAAGTCATTGAATGTGTTGAAGATTCACGCTCCCTTACTAAATACTTGATGAATTCTTTTTTTTTTTTGAACTGCGGAATATCAGCATACTTACCAAACATTTGCTATTTTCAGAAGATTTCTAAAATTAAAAAATTTCCAGATTAAAAGCAGTTCCAGCCTGATTTTGGCAGCTGTCAATACCCAACAGTTTGAATCTCAAAATATTGTCTTAAAAAGTTAACTGGCAGATGTGCAGGATGAAACTTGGGAGCATCTGAACCACAGAACAGGACCAATTTCATAACTAATGGACTAAATATCATAACTAGGAAGGAAATAAATGTAAAATATGTGTACAGGGGTTTTTTTGTTTATTTTTCTTTGTTTGTTTCCGAGCTTTAATTTGGAGAGTAAAGAGAGTAGCTACATAATGTGTTGTAAATAAATAACTATCTACGCATATGGTTTAAACCAACCAACCATTCAAAATTCCCAAGTTGGAAGTTGTCAGGTTTCTGACAAGGAACAGGCAACAAGCCTGTTAAAATACTGTTTACGTGTATTTAATATTCTACATGACACCAGAACCATGATCGCTAATGTCTTTCTGTTCCATTTCTGAGGAGCATAATGATGCAGGTATTTTTTTACATCTTTTGGAAAAAGTGGAACAGGATTTTACTCCAAAAAACCCTTTCCCATGCTGCTGCATCGTGTAATGAAAGTGGACACCTGATAAGAAGGAGAGCTTGACACGACCTTCAGCTAAGTTCTTTTTCCTGGTCTTAGATATTTTCGGTGTATGAACTGAACTTCTAAACGAAAGCCTATGACTAAACAAGGCATAGGACCTTAGGGTTATTGAAGTTGAGGAGTAGAGAGCCTGTGGTCCAACTCTTGCTCAAAGCAAGGCGAGCGCTGATGCCGGGTTAGGCTGCTCATCCTCTTGAGTATCTCTGGGGTGAGGATCCCTCAAACTCTCGGGCCCCCCTCTTCTAGTACCTGACCGCATTAATTGTGGAGACTTTTTTCCTTTTGTTTACTCGGAATTTCGTGTGCTGCTACATGTGCCTGTTACCTTGGCCTTTTCCTGTGCGCCTCCGAGAAGAGTCGAGGTCTGTCCTCTCTGCAGTCCCCCAGTGTGCAGATTAAGAGAGCAGTTAAATGCAGTCAATTAATAGTTTAAATAACAGTACTTTAGAACATTGGTTTTGTTCATACCTTACATAGCCAGATAAGGTCAACAAAGATTCTACAAGGATGAATCTGGTTTTGATGACTTTGTAACGGTTTCTATTGCTTCTTCTGAATTTCCTTATTCTGTTAGACTTGTGTCTATTCTATCAAGCTCATGCCTATAAATGAGCATGTTGGCAAAGGAGTAAGTAGGTATAAATAGCCTCTGAATGAATTTAGGCCAGTTATTAATAGTAGTACGAAACTCAGAAAAAGTGAAGTTCTACCAGAACATTCCAGTAGGACTAGCCAGGAGCAAGAGAACACTCGGCTGGAGATGGAGTTAGAAGGGTTTGGGTAGGAGGTTAAATGCCGTGGTTGTAAACTGTGGTAGGGCATCACCAGAAAAGTTCCTTCCCGTCCTATAGTCCTCTGCCTCTCTGTTTTTATTCTTTAAGAACAGTGGCATAGGCTGTTAGGATGTTGTTCATCTTTCCGATACCATCTGTTTTCCTTGGTGGGAGGGAGAAATGGGATTCATTCCAAGCTGTTCCAAATGTTTTTTCCTCATTCAGGCTGAAATTCAGATGTTCGTGTTCAGTTTCTAATGCGGTTCAGTGGCACTCAGAGTACTGTACTCTGGGCAGTCCTGATCCATATGTCACTTGACCCAACAAAGCTGTAATCACCTCTTTACAGAGATAAAAAGGTTTGAGGCAGTTGCTGTGAAATGAAAGGACGGTGGTTCATCGGTGGAGCTATCATTGCATTCCTTTGCTGGATTTACAATTTACTCTTTCTTATGTATCGACTAAATGCCTTCGCCTAAGTTTTTGTTCAGCTTTTGTTCCAGTTCTGCCTCTATCTGTTCCTACGTGGCTTCTCTGTAATCATCTTGACTACTGGTGATTTTTCATGCATTTCCAGACTCTTTCATGTCCCACTCCAAATTCTTTTTATTTTCCACTCCATTAAAATAACGGACGGTGTCTTGATCTTGTTCATGCAGCCTGTCCTCATTTTTAGATCCATGTATTTTTTTTCAACAGGCAACTGACAGTCTGAGCACGGTGGCATTCTTTTTTTAATTTATTTCAGTCTGCAGTTCTATGCCTTCAAATCAGTGAACCTCACCAAAAAGCTGAGGCTGAGAAACTGGCTCTGAAGCCTGAAAACTACTCTTCAGAACTTTTTCCTGGCTTTTGCAATGTCTTCTGCAGAAGAGCTTTCTGCAAGTCCCTCTCTTGCATGACAACACTGGGTAAAACTGTCAAAACCAATGTAGCTGAGGGTTGGAAATATTGTCTGTTGGAAGTCCTTGCAGCAGTTACAGCTAAACGCCGTTCTTCATGTGCGGAGCCACTCAAGCCATGAGCAATAACAACTCTGCGGGTGTTGTCTCATCCCCTCCTGTCTTCTGAAGGTGGTTTAAAGATAGCCTTGCTTACCAGTCAATAGACGAAATTAAATACCTTGATAGTTACCAAAATTATTTTGTTTCTTTTAAACTAAGTCCTACTAGGATGTTTTTTGCTTTTTTAGGCTATGGAGGGATTGAATTTTTATTTTGCTGTTCTAGAACTCACAGAAAGAATGTGTATAATTAGATGTTAGCAGAATCATGGCCAAGTTATGAGAGCTGACTACCTATAGTAAATTAGCAAATGCATGACTTCTCATTTCTTTTCTGTTTGTGCAGTGGTGTTTGGTAATCACCCAGAAGTAAGGGCTTTAATGTGCATAATTCAAGTGTATGGGGTTTTTGGTTTGGTTTGGTTTTTGATGTGGACATCCACATCCATACAGCAGCCTTTTCCATTGCCTTCCTGGCTCTCACAAAGAGAATCCAGAGAGAGAGAGAGAGACTGTAAAGTGACAAAGCATCTTTCAACTGTTGAATTACAAATATGTTCTAAATATTTCAGTTTAGATTAGCATTAAAATGTTCTGATGAGTCAGGCAATAGCAAAAGAAATATGTCAAATGCAAAAGAACACTGGAGTAGGTATGGTGGAGCATCTTCTGCTATGCTGCTCATGGAGAAATTTATCAATGCACGATTTTTGTAATTGGCAGTAGAAATGTTGCTGGACTCATTTAATTTGAAATAAACTGATGAAATTACAAACTATCTAGATAAATTTATAAAAACTTCAGGAAAATCCTTGAGTCATTTGCTGCTTACACTGTAAGAATGACAAAATAGGGATTATTCAGTTTGATTATGGAGAACGATATATCAAATACAACATTGATGCAGCTCAGAAAAACTAGTTAAATCTTTATAGAATGCATCTGCTTGAGTGTCGTATTCTGAAGCAGATGAAATTGCATTATTGATGGTTCCCGTAAGAATTAACCCGAACTTTTTAAAATGAGGTAAGGAGTATATTTTAACACCTTTACAAATATTAGTAAGACTACTATGGCATAGCTGTAACTCAGGCAGATCTGGGTGTATCTTTTCAGTTTCATTTGGCATTAGCTTAGTACCTGCTTCAGTGGAATTTTTGCTTTGGCTTGTAGTGGTCCAGATGATGATAATACTTGGTACCTGGTGCAGACACATGTCCGTTAAAATACCATAGTTTTGCTCATTTGGTCAAGGACAGGAAAGTCCACATTTCATTTCTCTCTAGCTCCTAACAACATGCCTCCAGGCCAAGCTTGCACTCCTTTTTAGACTTCTTGTCACCAGAGCAGATTGTACAATGGAAGTTGCATGTCTGTTCATAAGGTGCTGCCAAAAGGCTATCGCCATTTATATACAGCCAAGACTTAATTTAGCAGGTGGGTGGATGCTAAAATATTGCTTAGTCCTTTGTCCACATTTTTTTAATCTTGTTTCAGGCTGTGAGAAATTATGTTGGACATTTAGCATTCATTGTGCTTGCTCGGGGGAGGTGTCTTAGCCCTTGAAGAATGTCTGCTAAACTAAATGAGCTGAGACAAGGAAAGACCTTATGTTTTGTAAGAGTGAACAGTTAGCGATTTAATTATGACCACCGGACAAAAGCGTGCATAAGCAAGGGAAATACTAAAAAAAAAAAAACCCCAAAGAAAACCATTGTTGCTGAATGGAAAGAATGTGCCAAAGTGCTTGAATCTTCCAGAGCTGTTATATCCACACCTGCGATTTCTGATGATCGGATGAACCCCTCCATTAAGAATCAAGCCCTTGTATTCCTTGAGTGGAACAATTTGGTACAGTTCTGGTTGATGATCCCAGTTTACAATGAAAGTGATAAAATTCTCTTCAGAAAGTCATTGCTAAGATTGCATAATTGGGCATTAAAGTTCTGATTATACTTTACAAACTCCAGGACTTTGTTAAAAACCTGACATTCCAATGTACTGAATTTCAGTGTTTGACAGCTCAGCTGTGAGAATTTTTTTAGAGAACATTTGTACCATAAGAACAGCATGTTAATTGACTAAAAAAAACTGGGACAGATTAATCATGGGAGGGAACACGATACTTAAGAGAATGTAGTTCTAGAGCCCTCTGCTGATGAAAACCCTCAGAAATACAGTTCTTTTCAAATGCCGTTTTTTGGACTGGCCTGGGCTATTCATCCCATCCATTTCACACCCCTACCTTGTGGAATAAATCCACACACCGAGGCGGCTTTCTTGTGCTGCTGACCGAGAGGGAGCCTCCAGGACCAGCTTGCTCCAGACCCTGGGCTTCCACGTGGCCACGATGCGGTGAGGTCCATCAGCTCTGTGGCGTGGGCAGGTCTGTCTCCAGGCCTGGTTTAGCACCCGCATTTTGCAGGGACGTCAGTTCTCATTCAGCGGTGGCCGTGATGGTAACGGAAGTTCTGTATGTATTCTGCCTAAAACATCAGAAAATGGTGAGTACTATTGATTTATGTGTTGAAAGAGTAGAGAGAATAGACATGAGCTAGAAAAGCAACCAGCAGAGAGTACACGCTAACAGCTAATACCTTCCCCACGAAAATCGACGCAGTGTCTTGCAGCCTGCCTTTCTTTTTTTTGTTTGTTTTTCAGTGTTATCGGTTAAACACGAGCCCCTCACAACACGGCATGCCTTATTGCCGGGAGTGGTTTTAGTGGCTATGTAGGAGGATGGAACAAAGCAAATAAATAGACATCTTTATTTTCCATGATGCCCCTAAGCATATTTATTATCCCTACTGCATAGTAAGCCTGACTTTTTGAGGTGTTCCCGTATCTAACGTGTTAGAGTGACCATTGTCACTCTAACGTCTTGAGAGTGGCTGATCTAAGCTGATAAGACTCCCTGGACTTTGATACGGAGTTTACATCCACAAACTGCTGAATAGATTTTTTTTTTTTTAATTTGTTGTTAAAAACAGGAGCTGGATTTGTGTCAGGCAATCAAAGGCCCTCTTTCTTGTTCTTTGGGAACATCTGAAGCAAAAAAAGAGGTCGGGTAGGGGGTTTTTCAGATTTATAAAGCCAAGGCCTTCTGGCACAATCATTTACTTGAAAAAGAGAGGAGCAGTCCTAAAGTTGCCCTTAAATCTGCCGTTTTCTTGTACGAGTGGCAGTTACTCTGAGCCCAAGCAGGAACACCCGGAGCAAGGGACACAAAACAGATAAGGAGCTGCGGCAGTTCTGTAGCTTTGCTCTGGGACTGGGTTGGGCTGGGCTGGGCTCTGCTGGGCTGGGCTGGGCTCTGCTGGGCTGGGCTGGGCATGCTGGCTCTGCTGGGCTGGGCTCTGCTGGGCTGGGCTGGGCTGGGCATGCTAGCTCTGCACTGGGTTGGTAATGGCAGCATTGGCAGAGAAAGGCCCTCCACTTTACACACTGTTCTGAATTCATCTCAAGATGATGGGGCAACTGATACTGGCAAAACATGTTTAAACCACAGCAGAGAAAACTGCAAAATGTTTTTCAGTGTAAAAATCTGGGCTACTGAAAGAAAGTGAGAATGTGCCACCCACAAATTTCCTTAGGGAAGTGAAATCAAATTTTAAGAAGCCATTTGCCAGTGCTACATTATATGATGATAACGTTAACAAAAAGATCATCCTTGTGATCTCCAATGGCTGTGTAGACAACCATAATGTTGGAAATCTCCCTCTTGCAGTTACTAGTGGTGTCCTCTCTGAGTCTTCAATATTCTTTGTATGTGTTTAATAAACTGATATTCACTCATGAAAACCCAGTAAAGAGGTAGGCTCATTTGCCATGGCACAATTAACTTCTTCCAAGAGTCATATGTCATTTTTGCATTGGTCCACATCTTTTCTTCTCTCCTGATATTTCTTGTTATGCCAGCCTCCAGAGTCATTTCCCAGGATTGTCCCCTGCCATAGAATTTGAACCTTGTGAGATTTTAAGGAGAAGTCAGTATGGTTGGACAGAAAGAGAATACTCTCTGCAGATCCTTCCTGTGAATTCATATAAAAAAATTCATAGTTCTGCAATTATATAATATAGTCTTTATGGTAATGAAATGAACTTTTTCTAGTATAAATGTATTTTAAACTCTGGAGATGAAATAAATACACAACCCCCTGAGTTCTGGGGGGGCGTTAATTGAGGGTGTCTGTGTGCTTAATACTTCACAGCTCAAGGTGAGTGATGGGACTGGTTGGTGTTGAGGGGAAAGGGCAAAATTCACATTTTATTACTTGATTCTGGCTAAAAATATGCAAGAGAGAAACGTGGCAGCTACTGTATACATTGAAATACAGAGGAGATGTACTCAGGTATTCATGGGTAGTGAGGTATTTCTAGAGATAAATGTCTGGTTAGATGTAAAATTGTATGTCCATATTCAAGCAACCAGTTTTCATGGATACTTGTGGGAGTTATTTTTTTAAGATGTCACTTGTGCTGACATTTTGGTATACAGACATAGGCTTCTGCACGTTGATAATTCGACTTACGAACATACATGCAAGCATATTACAGCACGGATGTATAGCATTAATGGGTATGGTGAAACAAATGGGGAGCACTGAAAAAAAGTTGCATCTGTAGCCAGAAAGGAGGGTAGAATAGCAGAAGAAAGAGGAACTGATGGCCAATAAAAGGTTTTATATTTTTCTTGGCAAAATTTGAGATCTTCTATAGAAAGAAGCGAGAGTAAGCAGGGGGAAAAGTTTTTAGTTGCGAGTGAACAATGGTAAGAACTAAGTCATGCGTTTGTGCAATTCATTTGGAGAATCTGAATGTTTATGTAGGAACTCATAGAAGAGAAAATAATCGCGTAGAAAGCCAGCTTGATTATTGGCAATAGTTGTGGTAGTGCATAACTCGAAAGCCAGATGCAGGGGGTTGGGGAGGGGAAGGAAGGAGGATGGGAGCCAGAAGAGCGGCTTGAAGGTAAGACCTGTGGTTGGGATGTGGAGGACAAAAGGGGATGTATGAAGGAGAGTGAGTCAAGAACTGTGTTAAAATCAGGAAGGAAGGAGAGGATGAGGCAAATGAGAAGCTACTGCTGGTGGGTGATTGGAAGAAAAGGCTAAAGAAGGTAGGTGCCTTCTGGGGAATAGGTTATGCAAAATATACCAGAAGGATACCAGGAGATGTTGAGACAAGAGAGCAGATAAGCAACAGAGACCAGAGAGTAAGCAGTACTTCTGACACTTCAGTCACTTGGGAAGTGGAAGAGTTGAACCAGGTGATGGGAAGGTGAAGTCAAGACGCTTCCCATACAAGCAGAGTGTGGTGAAGAAGACAATCAGGGATCAAAAAAGGCTTTGGATGGACTATAGCTGGTGATAACGTGGAGGGTGATAGGGAAAAGCGTGTCTGTTACAGGGCTGTCCCAAGAGGAACACTTTGATGAAAGGTCAAGAGGAGGTGGCCGGGAGCATCACAAATAGGAAAGGAGAAGCCCAGAGCTGCCTGCCAGTGCTGTAACGCGCCGTGGAGTGCATGCTGAGCTGGTCCCGTAACCACCGTCAGGGACGGCGTGAGCGAGGGGATCGGCATTATTGTGGCACTGCCAGGTTACTCAGTGCCTGCATGGCCCGGTTTCTTTTTGGCGCACGCGAAGAAGCTGTGGATGAGGAGGGGTGGAGCGATGCACGAGCAGATTCCGTTCTGGTGTGGAACTAGGACACAGTCTGCACCTGGGCTGTGGGCTAGACTTCACGTGGGCCTCAGGAAAAACACAGGGAAAAGTAGGAATATTCACAGTGGTGACATTAAGGGACAGAACCTGTCTCAGGGTGGAGTGTGAGTGGTGGTGAGGGTTGGCAAAAAAATTCACGTGGAATCAGAACTGTATTTTTTGTGATCAACAAATTCCTATTTTTTGAAAAGGAAAAGGTTTTTGAAAAATGTTTGTGACTGGGCGTGAACGTTCAGCATGGTGAGCGAGCAACGTGCGTTTTCTAGGCAGTTCGTTATATGTATTTCAAATGTAAGTGTGTTTTGGAAATACAGATGTCTAAACAGATAGGTATTATGACATGTTGAAAAGGAACTTAACCTCCTTCTGTTTTAGACCTCGGTAATATCTGCTGCAGTGTGACTGTATCATGCACGCGCTGAGCAGGGCAGCAGTGACAACAAGGAAGAGAAAGGTCCCTTGTCCCAGCACATCTTTGCCTGGGTTCTTTCAGAAGATCAGCTTTCATTCTGAGTCATGGTCGTCACTTTTCATTAAAACTTTCTTTGCCAGCCGCAGTTTGTAGTTGCACATTATCATCTCTGGAACTTTCATTCTGCGAACTCAGCAAAATGCGTACGGTTTTCCTGTAGTAAGCTCCTGCTAAGCTGATTAATGTCAGGAATAATGCAGACGGATTGTGATGTAAACCACTGCAAAGTAATTGGGTATTCTGTATGATCCTGTTCCTCTAGGAGGAAGAAACCCAGACTTAATGAAAGTTATATAGCTCGTATTTAAATACCAATTTGTTTAGTTGATGTATTTAGCAGGTAAATTAAGTTTTCCATAGTGTTCCTTTGGATAGCAGTTCTAGCCATCATATGGGTAGCAAAATCCATTACACCATAAGGCAAGAAATAAAACATATTTCATACTAAATTTCATACCAGATCATCTTTTAAACTGAAGGATGACTTCAAGTAAAAGCTGAAACACATCAAAGATCTAAGTTTAAATGTAAATTTCCCAGGTTCCAGAGAGCACACTCTCCAAAGAAGGCTATTTCTTGTCTCAGTTTGTTGGGATTCTCTCCTACTTGAATGTCTGCTGGGTGGGCCATCAAAGTGATTGTAATTTCTAGCAATTAAGAGCCTAATTGTTGATTTCCAACATGTGCCACCAACATGCACATGCACTGAAATTCTGTCAGTTCTTTTATGAAAAGAAACTGAACAAACCTGGAGTTTTCTGTAAGGTTATGCAAAAACTGTCTTGAGGGAGAATAGGATACAGATTTTTAAAAAGCCCAAAGCACCAGAACTCTTCTTGCTGTCACCAAGCAGTCTTTGTTCTTGGAATCGTCATTGTCTAAGGTGAAGATCATCGGAAAAACAGTTACTCAGAAAACCTCACTTAGGAATTTCAAAGCAAGACCAGTAGTAAGCTTTAATTGAAATCAATGAATATCTTATCATAAAAGGTAAAGATTGGGTCCTGCGTCACAGAGGGGGTTAAAGGTCTGGTTATTTAGAACTGACTGATATTTTGTAGAAATAATTCTGTCTTAAATTTTACTTTATTCTTTTTGCAAATTTCCCACATCTCATGATGGTGAAGTCATCAGTGACGTCCCAGATCTTGTAGCAAAGGTAGAGAAAATTACCTTTCTAATAATCGTATACAACTTTCTGAGAGTAATATTCTCAGGAGACCTAAGGTGAAGTTGAAATCTGATTATTCATGCTTGGTTATTTTATTTCAGGATTAGCAAAATCTAAATACGAACTTGAATGCAGAATATTATCATGGAAATATAATGAAAAGAATTCAATTACCATGCATTAAATGGTATTTCTGGGTAAGATATGCTGGTTATCGTGGTATTTCTGTGCAAGAAAACAATTTGGATTATATTTCACACCCCTCTTTTTGATAAGACATATTCTCCTTTGGAAGCATTCTAATAATTTTGCTATTGTGACTTTGCCTTTAGAAGCATAGTTTCTCAATCTTTTGAGGAAAGTTGATGAAAGCTGTTACAAATGGCTTATACAAACTGAATATTGAAATTCCTAAATTTGAGTTACCAGTTACAACATAAAAGTCACCTGCCTTATTCCTTCACCTGGCTCAAGTGTGAAATTTCAGTAGAATACGCTTCTTGCTTCTAAACAGGGTATGCGAAACTGTAACTTAAAAAAATATGTAGTGACTTCCGATGGAGAAAATGAGGTAAAAGGGAAAGACATCTGATCAAACAAACCAGCGTGCTTTCTCCTTTTTAAAATACACTAATTGCAACCTTGCAAAAAAACCCAGACCCTGAAGTTTTACGTTGTTTTTCTGAAACTGGGTGCTCCCTGGCCAGCCATGTTCAAAGTCAATCGTCTGCAGAGCGGAGCCTTTCTCCGAAATGCCGCCGCGCGCTCCCTCAGAGCCGTGCTTGCAGGCGTTCCCCTCCGTAAGTCTTCTACTATTGCCCCTGTTTTCCTTCCCTTCCTGCATAGGTCTTATCACTGAGGTATTAAAATAGACTAAATTGCCTTTTTTGCCTTTTTTCTTTCTTTTTTTTCTTTCCCTACGTGGAAAGATACTTTCAGTCCACCATTGTGTTTACTTTAGCAGAAATACTGGAAAAAGAATCACCCGTAGAGTCTCATTTGCTTTCTCTTTAGCAGCTGATAATAACTACGAGCAGAGACGGGTTGGGAGTCCCGTCCAATATTCGGAAGAGTGTATTAAAACGGAACCGGGGGGTGTTTGTGATCGTGGCGGGGAGGATGGCTGACCAACCTGTTCCCGTACATTCCCTGTCCCACCTCCTGAACGCTCACCTGTCTGTACGTATGGATAAAAACATACGTGGCGGGGACTTTGCCGCCGTGAAGTCAAATCCCATTGACCGGAGATCTGTGTCATACACTGCTGTGCGGGTGTCGTACGGATAGGTACAGTCAGAAACGAATCGGTCTTGTTTTGGGGTACCCAGGGCTCTTTACCTTGTACTCGCACTGAAAGCAGGGTGGCAAAAGACTCTTTGCTTCGACTCTCAAAACTTTTCTGGTCTCCAGCCTTTGAGACCAATTCAAGCACGCTCGTTCTTGCGCGAGCATCTTCCTTACGCGTACGCGTCTCTCCTCTGCTGGAGCTGCCCTGCCCTTCCGTAAGGGAGGCAGAGTGGGACCGATGTGTCCGCAGCACGTCACTAGAGAAATCCCCAGGTTGAGCGGGGTAACAGGAGCAGTCGTGCCCCAGCGAGGGGTTCGGTGAGCAGGGGTGCTCCGAGCTGTCGCAATGGTGGTGGCTCCTGCCAGCCGCGTCCCACTGCCCCTCGCTGCCCTTTGCAGCCTGCCTGGCAGCGGCCGTGTGAGCGGGCTGGCTTTCCTGCCGTCCTGCGCTCTTTGTATTAGTTCTAGTCCCTCCTTGCCTCTCTCCCATAAGTTAATTTTTCCTGGGCGTGGGTAAGCCGAGGTGTGCTTTTGTTTCCAGTGACATATTGTAATGTCTTCTGCGAAGGCATTAATGCACCTTCCCATGTGGGTATCTTCAGGGGAGGGAAAAAGCAAATTTATAGCTGATGTGCAGTTTTAAGGAAGAGGGCTGCTGGTTTTCAGGCAAACAATAAGCAGATTACATTTCATCAGAACTTCTTTTTGAATTGGAAAATCGTGAGAATGTGTAAAATAGCAGTGACTACTGATGTAAGAGCTTACAAACCGTAATTCTCATCTCTCAAGTATGGTCTTACGGCTATAGACAAAAACTCTTGACTAGAATAAAAAATACAAAATGGAGGTATTAAGAGTTATACAGCGGACTAAGCAAAGAAATAAATGAGTAAAAACTCACAGAGTTTCATACAAGACAGTGCCAAGATGATGCCCACAAAGATGCATATAATAGAAAGGTGAGCGGCATATTTAAAAACTAAAGGTGGATGAAGAGGGCAGAGCTCGCATATGCAGAGATAATCTTTCTACATTTTTTAAAAAATGTCTCAATTAGCAGTAGTGCTGTGTTTCTAATTGGAAAGTTCTACTGAAAATGAAGATGACTCTGAGAGCTTTGAAGTTCCCTAATGATTTCAGTGACCCAGACTGAAAATGGGCCCAAGGTAAATCATCGACGCGGCACACATAATTAATGAAAAGAGAAGAAAGAAAACAAAAGTGGACATCTGGCCGGTGCGGGAGGATATCAGTGAGGAAAAGGCTTTTGGCTGAAGGAAGTTTGAGGGTTGTTTTGCAGTTGTTTTTTTTTAATCCCAACTTCATGCTCAGCTTTGTTCCATTTCCTATGCCTAGTCCCTATTATCAAACCTCTTTCAGCAGAGAAAATACAACATAAATTCCGGTCTGTTGGAATGAGAACTCCCCGTGCCTTCCTGAGGCCAGAGGAGAGGTACCCGCTGTACCTTCAGCACTTGGGGCATCACAAACCATGCTAAATGCTTCGGAAAAGGCAAACGAGCGTTTTATGGGGTTTGAAGAAAAAAGTGGTGCTACCATCAACAAGGTGCGGTTTAAGAAGAGAAAGGAAAAGAAATAGTAGCTGAAGGAGTTTGGTCTGCAGCCGCCTCTTGTGATCGGCCGGCGGTGCCATGCCAGCGTCGAAGCCAGCGCTGTGTCCCGCGGGAGCCGCGTCGGGAGGATGGAAACTCTGATTGGTTTGGTGATTGATATATTTGTGATTTCTAGGCTTGATAGCGTAACTCACTGCAAAGAGCCAACGTATTAGCATATTAATGTTGTTGATTGTGCTGATAATAAGAGAAAGAAAGAAGGAACAGAAAAATCATCACTTATCTGCGATGTACGACAAAGAAATCAGTGAAGCGAATTGTCTGCTGCTTTGAATATAATGAATATTTTCTGAACCCTCTGGCAAATGTTACCATTATTACTCATTTCAGCCTTGTAATGCTCTCATTCAGACTTCTGAGTTGTTTGCTCTCAGGATTTCTCAGTAACTTTCTAGCACTACCAGATCACTTCACCTTTGCGATTTCTTGCATTTTTCTGAGTGCAATTTCAGGAGCATTGATGATTTGATGTTTGATACCTTGCCAGACAACACGGGCTGGTCCTCCTCTACTTCCTACCTGTTGGTTTTCTTCCTGTTTGAGTTTTGACTCAGACCGTTGACCGTGGCAGTGCAGCGGGGAACTAAGACCTCCCTGGGATAAGAAGAAGTACATGAAGCGTTACATCAAAAACTTGGTTGGTAGAAAAATTAAATCCATAATTAATCTATACTGAAAAACAGAAGATGAAAAACTGATTTGTACTACCAATTATACAGAGGCAAATTCTGGAGGTTTTTACAGTAGCATTTTAACTACCTCTGTTCTTCCTATATCTACCTGACACCTTAGAAAAAGGTGTCAGAAAACTATTGTTTGCTTCTAAGAGTTAAAATCGCCTTCAGTGATTTCAAACGACTTGGTTTTAGTGAAGACGTTCAAGGCCTCGCAGAGCGTGTACGTCCGTAGGCACGTTAATGCACAGCGGAGCTCGTGACAGGGGCGCGGGCTGCGGGAAGGTAGTCGTGTCGTGAGTAAAGCTGCGTTACGGCGGCGTCACCGTTACTTCTCATCTGGTTTCACTCAGGTTGGTCTTTCAGCAGAATACGCTGGGAAAATTACACCTGGTGTTTTTTTGTCAGGGGAAATCTCTATCTTCTGCAGGCAACCATTTCTAAAAATGATGTTTGATTTGATTATTGTGAAGTCTGGTCTAGTTTTTAAATGAAGGGTTATATAGCATTCTTTTAAAGAATGAGCTGCGTAGAATTCAGTAGGATCCATCCTTTTAGGAGCTGGTTTCCTTATGGAAACAGAATCATTCTTCTGCTTGCTCTAAGCCCGTCATCCCGATATAAACCAAAGCTTCTGTGAATCACAAAGCTTTTTCTAATGGTCTTACCAGTGCTTTCCACCTGGTGCTTCGGTGCTCGGCTCTTTGGGTTATTTTTTAAGCATGGGCATAAATATCTGCATTTGAAGTTTTGCAGGTCCCAAGTGATCAGCGGAGTTGACTTCATAATTACAGTCAGATCTTTCAAATACGGTATTTGGGAATTCTTTGTTGAATGCACTATCAACAAGAAATCGAGTGGATTCCAAAGGCAATTTGAAACTAGTTTTGAAGTTGCAACTCTTTCAAATCGCTTGCCCAATAATTGCTACTCACTATTCGTTCTTACTAGTTTTTTAACATGGTTAATGGAAAAGTAAAGCATATTGAAGATAATACTTAGCATATTTTAGGATAAAACTACACTGATTAGATAAAAATACTTTCAGAGAGATATGACTTTTTTTTAGTTGTGTTTTTTTAATCAAATTTTAATTACTTTGTGAGGGGAAAAAAGGAAAATGGCTCTATCTGATCATGCAGAGGAAAAAGCTTCTGCGATGAAAAAATAAATTCTTCTGTCTGGTCTTTTGAAAAAAAATTGCTGCCTCTCCTATTCTTTCAAGATACTTGAAGTTTTGAAGTTTGTCGAGCTATTTTGTTCCATCTTTAAATCAGAGTTTTGTGAGCCATACAGCAATTTTCTCAGCCTCTGTCCTTTAAATAGGTAAGGAGAACATCTTCTCTCGTGATTACTGATTAGTGGTTTTACTGCACAAAAAATCCATTAATTGAGAAGAGATTAGATTTTATTGTAATTAATTTCCATAAAACTGTTTTTCTCAGATTAAGGATTTTCTTTATAAGAGAATAAACTGCAGACAATGATAATGAGATGCTTGCATGAAGCTGATAAATAGCAGTTTATGCTTCTTTCACAGTTTCTTTAATCTCATTCAAGAAAGAATATCTTTTTAAAAAAGCATTCAGAAAACAGCTCATAACGTTTTTGAGCTTTTGTGGGGAAAAATGTGTTTGTGTTTCATTTGGGGTTTCTGAATTGCTGAAAAACGGTACCTTACGGTTTGTTATGAGTGCAGTTGTACACAATTAAGTATTAGTTTAGACGTTAAGAAATTTCCTTAAGCAGAAGCGCAAAAAGGAAAAAGGTGTACGCTTCATCCAAGTGCTTTTGCTTTGCAAACATCCCGCCTGTTCCCGCTGCCTTCGCAGGACAGCCTGCAGAGCTTTCCGCCTGCTGAGCGGCTCTCTGGGCGGGCCGATGAGTTTTGAAAATTTAGTGTTCTTGCATGTGCGACTGGCTAGGCAACCTGACATTTCTTGATTTTTGACTGTGATACAGGTCCGTTAGAGTATGTAGTCTTAACGTATAGCGTGTGACATACGGCGAGCAATAACCTCTAGCACTCGGCTGTGGAGAATTGTATTTCTTTCACTAGTTTCAATGGGGAAAAGTCCTAAGCAGTGGTGTTTCGATGAGGAAGATTTTCTCCATCGCTTAGAGGGATTAAGGAGTGTTAGGAAGCGGCGATGTGTATGGTGACTCGGGCTCCCAGTTTTGGGAGGTTGGCTTTCGGCTGGCTTGGACTTCGGTTTCGTTCCCAAGGATCTCAAGCAGCAATCCTCTTACAGTAAGTAACCAGCAGAACAAAAGAAAAGCTTTATGAAAATCAGGAAGGAATAAAATGTAGGTAAGAGAAGTGTAATTACCGAAGCCGGAATTAGTCCAGGGTAGGAATTAATAATACTGAAATTAATAAAGGGTTTAATTACCGTTAGTCCACAGGGCATGAAATTTTACTCCTTTCAATAGTACCACAGCTCCTTTAATTCTGTACTGGTCCTTTCTGAAATGATTGCAAAGAACAATAGAAATCCCAGGGGATTTTTTTACAGGTTTTTCAGTGGTTTTGTTTGATTTCTTTTGAATTACAAAGGGTAAATAGTGGAGCAGACTATGGACACCTGCAATCCCACTTCTTGTCAAAATACGCCTAAGTTCGTACTTTCCCGTGGCCATTCTTCCAGCAAATATTCTGTAAGCAGCAGTTTCTCTAGTGGAGTTACTTCACAGTAATTTTTCTCACAAAATCTTAGCAGTGCACCATAATTCAAGTACTTTTCTTATTCCAGTATTGATCTTTCTTAAATACAAATTGTTCATCTATCCAAATCACATTCTGGTTTGGTTTGGGGTTGGTTTTTTTTCCCTGAAGATGACAGTTCCAACAGATAACCAATTAATCCCACAGCCTAATTCGTCGTGCCAATCGGATATTACTATAGCTTTTGAGGAAGGCAAAGTAATTAAATCACTTTTGTTTATCCTCAGCATTTTTTTCTTTCTAATTTTTAAAGTAACTTTTTACTGAATAAGAAATTACAGATATTTTTATGAACTGCAATAATGGAAATGCTTTGGTTTATTAAAATGCTTTGGCTGTTGTAATTGCTATTTTTAGTACAGTTCTATCACGTCATTATTTGTGCACTTTCTAGCTGGTCCATTATACCGTTATTGTTCTGGGTTTCTATTAAAATGAAACGTGGGGTTTGTTGTATGTGTATGCCTACAGTAGAGGAGAATAACGCAAAGCTAAGTGCTTTGTAATGCCTAGGGGAAGAATGTTTTTCTGAGTAGTTTTGGAAGTACGTGTCACTGTTCAATTGTTCATTATCTTCAAATGGCTTGAAAAGCTACAAATAATTTGATATTCCAAGGGCATTTTTTTATTGTGTCAAGGTTTGAAATACGCAGTTGCAAATGCTGCTTCCTGTGCTGGAATACAAAGAGGCTGTGCAGCCTGACAGCTAATTTCATTTTTCTCCTGAAGTACGTATTCCGTGCCCAACGCTTTTACAGTTTTTGCCTGTTCCGACCTCCTACGCTGAAAGGAGCTGTTTGGAAAGCGAAGCTGCAGCGCAGGGGGGGTCAGCGGTCGTGCTGCACCCCGTCTCCGGCCTGCCCTCCGCATCTGGGAATGCTGGCGGGGCAGGGGGCTTGGGAGGCCACGAGGGGTTTGTGCGGCCTGCCCCGTGGCTGGTTCCTGCGGCGGCTGGGACACCCGTGGGCTCCGTACGGGTGCTCCTTCACGGGGGGTGGCATGGATGGGACACCCATGGGCCCCGTATGGGGGCTCCTTCCGGGCGGGGGGGGGGGATGGATGGGACAGGCTGGGACACCCATGGGCTCTGTATGGGTGCTTTTCGGGGGGTGGGGATGGATGGGACACCCGTGGGCTCTGTATGGGTGCTCCTTTGGGGGGGAGGGATGGATGGGACACCCATGGGCTCCATACGGGTGCTCCTTTGGGGGGTGGGATGGGACACCCATGGGCTCTGTACGGGTGCTCCGTTGGGGGGTGGGATGGATGGGACACCCGTGGGCTCTGTACGGGTGCTCCTTTGGGGGGGAGGGATGGATGGGACACCCATGGGCTCTGTACGGGTGCTCCTTTGGGGGGGAGGGATGGATGGGACACCCATGGGCTCCCTACGGGTGCTCCTTTGGGGGGTGGGATGGATGGGACACCCATGGGCTCTGTACGGGTGCTCCTTTGTGGGGGGGATGGATGGGACACCCATGGGCTCTGTACGGGTGCTCCTTTGGGGGGTGGGATGGATGGGACACCCGTGGGCTCTGTACGGGTGCTCCTTCGGGGCGGGGGGGGGGGGGATGGATGGGACACCCATGGGCTCCATACAGGTGCTCCTTCGAGGGGGGGAGGGATGGGACACCCGTGGGCTCCATACGGGTGCTCCTTTGAGGCGGGGGGAATGGATGGGACACCCATAGGCTCCGTACGGGTGCTCCTTTGTGGGGGAGGGATGGGACAGGCTGCCTCAGGTGGGCGCCCCGGGCGGGGGAACAGGCTGGAGGCTGCCTGCCACCGCCCGCTCCACAGCCTTTCCCCGTGGCCCCTTCTGCAGCCCCGCGGATGTGCACAGCTTTCCCTCCTGCCGCCGCTCTGCCGCCTTTCCTTGCTGCTCCCGGGCGCGGAGGTTTGCTGCAGCCAGCAGCTGCTGCAACTGCAGGTGATGCAGAAGTCAGGTAGAACATGGTGCGAGGTGACTAACTTTAAGTAGCGATGGGCAAAGCCGCCTTCAACACCCAAATACAGACGTGAGGGACCAGAAGAGCTGATGGCGTGTGATGTGCCGTGGTGGCGGGATCAGATACGGTGACAACGATTTGGAGAGAGCAGCTAACAGGGCGGTCAGGAAAAGCCCTGACCCGAGGGAAGTGGGAGCACTCCTGGCGTGATGGGCCACTCTCCCGCTGGACTTGCTTTGCAGCAGAGCTTTGGGACTTTGCCCGCCTTAAGTAAAAATTTTCTGAAGTTGAGAAAACTACAAAAGTAATTTCCTCCCAGATGTGTTTCCAGTTGACCAACAGATTTGACGCTGCAAAGGCAATAGCTTTATTTCCAGAGGAAAATTAGGGGCAATGTTAAACATTTCTTTATCACAGGAAGGTTTGAGTGCCAATCAAGAACCAGGGCCAGTTCTTGGGCCACAGGCCACAGCGTGGGGTTTGAAATCTGCCTGGGCATCTCGTGTTCCTGGTGTCAGGAATGTAGATGAGGAACATTTAAACTCAAAGTTCACAGAGTGAAGTTGGGCGGCGTGTGGCATCCTTACATTTTACCTGTGTGGCTCTCCGTGTTCTGCGGTGGACTACAGCACTGAACTGAAATAAAACTTTTAGATTTTTCTGGTTTATTAGCTTGTAATTGAATTGCTTCTTTTTTCATACCTATAAGTGTTCTCTTTTTCCATTTTCAGAACTTTATGTGTACTGTGTTACGCAGATGTTTTCATTGCATCAGCTGACTGTAATGAAGACACAACTTTGATGTTAAACCCCCAAACTTGGCATCTGGTCAAGCTGAATTACGAAAGGACTGTACCCTTTTCTCTGTTTTAACTTTCCCCTTAAGCCAGAGGCAGCCAACAGAAGGCTGTCGTTGGCGCTGCCAGTTGGATAACCAGCTGAAAAAACCCAAAAAAACCAGTATTTGTTCTGACAGTATTTGTGTGCTCACCTCGCTGGGATTGCTAGAGGCAGGTTAGGTGCTAATGAAATTTAAACAAGGAAATAAAACATCAGAGTATTTTATTTACCTCCAAAATATTAATGTATTACATGATAAAGAAGCCACAGAGATCCATGAATGGAGCATTATCTGACCAATTAGGTTTTTTTTAATGAATGAATGATGGCTTAAGCAATATGAATTATCTCCACTGATATTTTGCGTGAATATACAGTTGCTTTTTCACAGGCACCCTGTGAAAGAGGAACCTGATGAGCTTTATTTTACTTTTCTTGGACTAATTTTGTGCATTTTTTTCATAAATGTAACTCAAAACCTTTTAAGTGTTTAGAAGGTGGGAGCTGAAGATTTAGCCCTTCTTGGTTTTGTGGTAATATGTTTCAGAACACCCTGATTTATCTATAATCATGTTAAAATAACTTCTAGAAATGTCAATATCTATTCCAGATTTAGAGACTGCTTGGCATGTATAAAATCTGCTCATTGAGTGTTCTCTCAATTCAAGAGTAGTGAGTTCAAATATTTTTATTCCACTGAAAACTAGAAGATACAATTGTGTAAACTGTGACTCACCTGAGTTAGAGGTGCTTGAACAAACTGTGTACGTGAGGAAGATCTGCAGAACTTGGCATCTAGATTAGAAGTTAAGGAACAGACTATGGTGAAATTTCCCAGATGTTTATTTTACTGCAGGGAAATTAATGGTATTTCTGCTAAAAGTTCCTTATCTGAGTTTTCAACAGGCTAAGGTAATATCAGAGACGCAGGAATGACAGGCAAAAATCCTGATTTTGGGTTACTTTTGTTCTAGTTTTGTAACCAGTTAAGTTTACTTTATTCAAGTTTTCTTTATTCATATGGCCGAAAAGACAGCGCATATTCTCCAGCAGTACCTGTGGAAAGCTAAGGAACTCTGCTGGTTTCAGAGACATCGGATATAATGCGATTGGGGATTTAGACGTCAGGGCGAATGGGAACCAAATGATTGTGGCAGATTCACGTCAGTGACTCAGTCCCAACCCAGCAAGGGACCAAACGTGGAGCACAAGCGTTGTCCTTTTGGACTTTGCCTCATGAACGTCTTCGTATGCGTAGATTTACACGGCGAATTTTCATGGGTCGGGAAAGGAACAGTTGTGGATGGTCTTGGCATGTTTTGTTCTGCAACAGGGACCGGTGATGTATTGAGATTGGGTTTTGTGATTACGCTGGCAAATCTCACTTTTTCATGTTTCGTAGAAAGGTAGAATAAGAAATGCAGAATGCAGACTACAGCTGTCCCTCAGGAAAAACTGTATTTAATGGACTGCAATCTTGATAATAATTCTAAAGAAATAGTCCCCAAAGTGCTGATAGTTTCAGAAAACTGTTTTTTCCCCTTTTCCTTCAGTATGCTGTTTGGAGATGACAACCAAAAGGAAAATTATCGGCCGCTTGGTGCCCTGCCGGTGTTTTCGTGGTGAAGAAGAAATCGTCTCAGTGTTAGATTACTCTCACTGTGGCCTACAGCAGGTGCCAAAGGAGGTTTTTAACTTTGAACGAACATTAGAGGAGCTTTACCTAGATGCCAATCAAATTGAAGAGCTACCTAAGGTAATCAGTGTTCTGCCTGTAATACAGATGTCAAAGTTGTGTTCTTAAATGTGTATTCACCATGTGCTTCACCTCTGAAACGGGGCTTGCTCTTGACCAGGAGACCCGCTTGCTGTGGGAAGAGTCATGGCTGTTAACTCTAGAGATGCAATTACATGTGTACACGATTTTTCTGCCCTCCCCTCTCTGAAGAGCCCAAAGAGCTGAGACACGGTTCTCGCAGATGGTACGGCGTGGGGAGGAGCAGGGCCACCCACTTCTCCTTGCTGCACAGCACAAAAGCGGGGGGCGGCCAATGAAGCCTCAAGTTGGGAAATTAACGGTTGTTCAAAGGAAGTACTTCTTGCACCGCAAGTAATTAATTTGGGATTTGATACCTTGACCAGGAGTACACTAACATATGGAGTTGGTGATCTCACGTTTGGATCCTCTGTAGCGCTGCTTTTCATAGAATCATAGAATCAGAGAATGGTTTGGGTGGGAAGGGACCTCCCAGCCCACCCAGTGCCACCCCTGCCATGGGCAGGGACACCCTCCACCAGCCCAGGTTGCCCAAAGCTCCATCCAACCTGGCCTTGACCACTGCCAGGGAGCCAGGGGCAGCCACAGCTTCTCTGGGCATCCTGTGCCAGGGCCTCAGCACCCTCACAGGGAAGAATTTATTTCTAACATTTTAAAAGCAAGCTCTTTGTCAGGATAAGCTGTTTATCCTTGTGGGAGAAATGCCCGTACTATCTGACCAATATTTTTATAACTGCCAATGAGGTCCCGCAATAAGATTGCTTAAGTTGGCCTTCCAGTCTAAAACTTCTTTTATAGAATCTTTAAATCTGTTCTTCTGTGGATTAATGGAATAAGGAATTAAAAGTTACTGTAACGTAAGTGTTCTGGAAACAAAAGAGGGCAAGGTAGTGGAAAAACCAATTAATAGTAGTTGCTAGCTACGTAATGAAGCATGAAGTAATGTAATCCATTCCTTAATTGAATTTTTCTCAACAATAATGAAAGATGCTTACAAGTCTTTAATTAAACATTGTTCCACTGTAATCCATTCTTCATCATTTCTCAACATATTTCTCACTTACATTGCATAGAGACTTCATATAAATTCTATTTGCAAATGTAGTAAATGTACTTTTTCCATGACACGGAGTTCCTTTATTCGGATATGATGGTTCAGTGCGTAAGATTGCACACTCCATGAAAAAATTCTTTACAGATGGTAAGACAGGGTAGCTCCAATCTTTTAAGTGTCACAGGGAAATGACGTGGAGAACTGCCTTACCTCTCCTACTGCCAGAAAGGACAGCAGAGAATCAGGCATTTTTCTGTCCCCGTAAATATGGAGTGGATTGTGGTGGAGGCCATTGTACTGCTAATGAATACCTTCAGGACTATTCCTCTTTTAATAATAATGCATGGTTAACCTTGTATGTTTTAATTACGCTACTGAAGAATCGTACTGAAGAACATATGAAATGTCTGATTAAGCTAGGGATTTTTGGTGTGCTTGCTTTGGGTTTGAACGGCTGCATCACGATGGTATTCGGACTAAATTGCAGTGTGTAATAGAAAACAAATCTATCAGGGCATAGACCAAGAACAATATGCCGTAATTCTGTATGGAAAAACTGAGGGCCAGAGGTCAGGGCTCCCAAAGTACGAAATTGGGCAGAAGGTGATAGTGGTTAGCGTCAGTCACGACGGAGGGGTGCATGCTAATGAACCCTTGGCATTGCGTTGTGGTATCATCTGTTTCGTACTTGCTATTTGTGAAACGAAACAGCAGATAAATACGTACCTTGGAGAGATTTAAATGTATAGGACTCTGGTTTTGCACCTCTCTTCTCATTTGTCTTTGAAGCAAATAGTATGTATTGAAGAAATAAGTTTGGGTAAATGCATTGTTTAACGTAGACTTGGCCTTGTACGAGAGAAGATTAATGGGAGTGTTAATTTGCTTTCTTTATACCATTCATAATTTTTTGTCTTAAGCCTGTATTAATCATTACCATAAATTAAATAGTCCAAATAATTTCTTTATCTAATTTTCTGCTTCAAATATTATTTGCTGCATGTCTCTGAACTTTTTTTCACTATTGAATTAATATTCTAGGAGAGAAAATGTCTTTTTTTTCTTAAAATTGCATCATATTGCTTAACATTAACCTTTGTATTACACATTATCATCTACCATAGGGAGAACTTTCCTCTCTCTGTAAATGTGAATTCAAATAACTTCTTCTAGAGGAAATTTGTTTTGTCAATTTTCTCTTATTTACCAAATGTTATCTGCCTCTGAAGTTACAATATTCTTTTGAAATTTTCTCTCATCAGAACTTATTATCATGTTTAAAAATTTAATGAAAAAAGCACAGGAAAAAAGTCTTTATCTACCTTAGTTACTTTCACTGCTCTAGAAACCAATACATTATTTTGCATTAAGACGATGTATTAAACTCATTCTGCTTGCTTTTTTTTTTTATTTTTACCTTACATTTTATGCATCATAATTATGCTTATATTCTGCTGTCTTCATTGGAAATGGATTTCTAGTTCCTAATTTCTAATATTTTTCTTTTCTTTTAAGGATTTATAGGAGTGTTGTATAATTCTCATTCTCTATTTTCCCCTAAATCTAGCCAAGTCTTATTTTATTTGCCTTTGACTTCATTATCCTGAGCTGCTGCTGCAAGTATGTCCCTATTTGTCTGAGTCAAATGAATCAATGACTAATAAAAAAGACTATCGATTTTGATGAAGGTGGAGTCGCTGGCAATCAGTATCCAGAAAAACATGAATGAGATGAAAATTCTCCCCAGCAGCTTTCCCTTATAAATATAAAGTAAAATCTGGACTAATTTGTGTTAGACAAAATTAGTTTACTTGCTGATGCTCTAGGAAAAATTCGCCTGCCTCTAACCACAAATTCTAGGAGTTTCCACCACCGTGTTTCGCCATGCCACGTGTGGGTACAATAGATACCAGGAATGCTAAATATCTACTGAAGCTAGAGGCTACATCTTAATGCTTAATTGTCTCACTGAGAACAAACGAGGCAACCAATATATAAAAGGTGCTGAGGTAATCTCTAATGTATAGCTCACCTAGATGGCTAGGTATTATAAATTAACTGATTTTTTTCTTTTGCATTGCATTTGCTATACAAGTTACAGTTTCCATTAAAGGCACCGAATACTTCTCCTAAATCTGCCAACAATAAATCGTGTTTCTGTTCTGCAAAGCTAGAAGGCTAGAAAGTGTTATTTCCTTGTAATCCCGACATCAGGTTCCCCCAAAATGTTAGCCAACCTCTGTCACGGTTGTGCCTACAGAAAGCGAAGAGCAGAAATTCCGTATTGCTCTCCAATGGCCCCAGAAGCCAACAACCTCTCTTGTTCTGCAGTCAAGAACTTGAGATACGCAGAATAATAAAGAGCCCATTGCTGTAACTCCAGTCGCAGCACGATTAGCACCGCGTGGTTTCCAGTCTGAAAGGAATAAAAGTAGTATAGGGACATAGACTATGATGATTGCATCGAGTCCGTGACGGCAAGGCCATAAAGAAATTGAGAAAGACACCTTTTGAAAATCCAGTGGGTAAAAAAAAAAGTGGGCAATTTGGCAATTTTGGGCCTACATACCTGGGTTCACTCTCTTGTATTATTTCTGATACAACAGTACATCATAAAATTACTCCAGGGAATATTTTTTATTACATTTCTTCATTCGGCAGTTCAAAAGCCTTGTATCTGTTCAGGCGTTGTCAAAACTTGAAGTTCCAAGCCTTCCTTGGCTTTTAAAAGAGGAATTCTCCAGGGGAATGGCTGGGAACATGCACTGGGAATTTCCTTTTCCAGGTGTAATAGCCTGGCATCGTTTGTATGCGTACCAAAATTCTGCAGGCTCCCTGTGCTGAACATTACTATGGTCTACAGCTGTCCTCCCCCAGAAACGTGGCTGGAAACGTCAAGCGCAAAGCAAGAGCCCATTAATTTCCTTCCTCTCCAGCCGTGCCCGAAATGATGTGCTTCCTTAAAACAGAGAAAGAGCGGGTGCTCCCAGACGCTTTGCAAAGGAATTCCTCGTTCCCTGGAGAGATATTTCCCTTTATTAACGTCCTCTGCAAGCAGAAATGCGTGAGCCAGCTTGGCTCCCAGGGTGTACAGGAATTGTTCTTCCTGTTCCTATAAATTCAACTGGGACACGCAGGCTCCGGAGATAGAATCATAGAATCATAGAATGTCCTGAGTTGGAAGGGACCCATAAGGATCATCGAGTCCAACTCCTGGCCCCACACAGGACCGGCCGAATCAGAGCGTATGACTGAGAGCGTTATCCAGATGCTTCTGGAACTCAGTCGACCTTGGTGCTGTGACCACTTCCCTGGGGAGCCTGTTCCAGTGCCCGACCACCCTCTCGGTGAAGAACCTTTTCCTGATATCCCAAGAGATGGTTCTCCTTGGTCCTCCTGCGGGGCCGTAGCATCGCGTTGTGCTCCCCTGCTCCCCCCATGGCCTTAGCTGGTGAGCGGTGGGGAGGAGGCTCTGGTACAACCTCGAGGATTAACGAGTATGTTTCGTGTAAGAGCAGATCTGCAAAGCAAACCTGGCAATACGAAGGCGTTTTGAAGAGCGTCTTTCAGTAAAAAGGCCCTTTCGTACCTGGTGCCAATTGGAAGCGATTGTGGTGTGGTGCTCCTCATTTGGAGCGTTTTTATTCATGTGGTTCCCTCTCAGTTTTCTGCGAACAGATTGTCTTGAAGAAAAAGCAGGATTTTTCTAAAGGATTATAATAGAAAGTTACGGCAGAAAAATGCAGTTTCGCAATGATCTAAAATTTAGTTCAAGTGAAGTACCAAGTTGGTGTTTGCACGCCATTTGTGCATTAGTTTTCCCCTCTCCAGACAGTTGGCTGAGTTTTCATCTAGGCAATCAAATTATTATGCCTTCTCAAACAGCCTGTAGATGAGTATATAGCCTTCATTCCGATACGGAAGGCCGAAAGAAATGCTAAATCTGTTGTAAGCATAGCCCTAATATTTGAAGAACACTTCTGAGATGCCCCCGAAGAGAAGTCGTTCTTCTCTGGAACCCACTGAATTTTGTGGTGCCGTTTGGCGATTCGTATTTGGTCACTTTTGAGAAGAGGAGCGTGGCAATGAGTAAAGCAAGCAGTTCTACTGCGTGCTTCTCTTACACCGGCTAGTACGTTGGGCTGGAAGGAGCCATGAGCTGCTCTGTCCAAAACACGCGCCTGCTCGATGTCCATCTGCGGCTCCTCTAATGCACCTCAATGTCAATTGCTTCCCACGGCGGCTGTCTCTTAGCGTGGCTGGGTTACTCATTTTTACACGTGTGAGGTGTATGAGATAGTGATGTTTCTGGAGGAAAGCAGTCGAGTGAAATAGGTGCTTTCAGCATGATTTATCGATTACTTCAGGTTGAAAGGAGGAGTGGTTTTGCAGTGGAAATTCTGACATTTTATGAAATTTGAATTTGAATTAAAAATGAGAATGAATTTGGGGGGGGCACTTAAGGAACGTATCATTTTGAAAATGTCAAAGCATTTTGTTTCTTGAAGATAGCAAATTTCTTCTGCATGCAGTCAGAATATTGTAAAATCTATCATGAAATTAAGTTCTAAAAATCAAATATTTTAATTCACCACGAGCCACAAAAAATGTCAAGTGATACGACACGTGTGAAATATCATGTACCTGCAAAATGTTGATTGCAACGAGTATGCAGTTTTTGACAGAAAGTTCTTTTTTGAACATTCCTGCTACCAGTGAACTGTTCTGATTATTCCTGTTGACTGTCTATAAGCTGTTTATGGTACTGAGCAGCCTGTATGAATGTCTTCGCAAATAATGGCTTTTCAAAATATTTTTTGATTACTGAATTCTTATGTAGCAAATGTAGTTTTGTGGTGTTTGTTGCTTCTGTGTATAAATAATGATCCCAAACTGATCTTTTTCCTGACACACTGTAAAGTATCTTTTTATGTTACAGCAACTGTTCAACTGTCAAGCTTTACGCAAACTGAGTATACCAGACAATGACCTTTCCAGTCTGCCAACCACTATTGCTAGCTTAGTTAATCTCAAAGAACTTGATATCAGTAAAAATGGTAAGAGATCAAAAGTATAAGTACTTTAAAGAATTGTAATGAATATGAACAATGATGACGTTTTAATTCCTAATGATTAACAAACTTGCGTTCTAGAAAACTCGCTCTTTTTTCTCTAGATGATGTGCTGTTTTCCTGTCTGGCACTTTTGAGCAGGCTGGGTAGATATCTACCCCATTTACTTTTCTGCAAAAAAAATAAAAAAATAAAAAAAAAAGAGGTTGCGTTAGCATAGCATCCTGTGATGACTTGTGACCAATAAACATTAGAAGTAGGAGTGGGAGACCGTTTCTCAGTGCACTTAAGAACCATTCCACACCCGAAGTGGCTTAGTACTTACTGGGCTCTCGTGTAAAGTGTTTAAGCATCGAAGGCTGCACGGAAACAGCTGCCAGGATTTATGTGGCCAGCAATTCCTTTGCTGCTGTGCATTTCCAAATTACGCATTTGCATAGTGATGTGCCTAAAAACCCTTTGCATGTCTGAACTGAAGTGTCTTTGTTCGGAAAATCAGGCTCAGGCACTCTTGAAAATTTTAAAAACGTTTCTTATCGGTATAGGCTTAGAGACTCTCAGGATGATGGTGCGGTCTCCTGAGAGGAGAGGGAGGCAAAGAGGAAAACTATAAGCAGTGCGGAAAGAAATGAAAGTCGCAAATATCAGTGCAAATGATGTCACTGTTTAACTCTAGAAGATTATAGAAATCAAGCGTTAGCATACTAGTTTTAATACAAGGCATATCGTCTGTTCCAGTGTATTTATGTAGTGCTTAAGTATCATCTTTTAGACTCTAATAGTAAAATGTATGTATTCTGCCTGTTATAGCTTAAGTCTGATCTGAAAATGCCAAATGAACTCATTTATGAACAAAACAAGTTAAACAGTTTTTTAATGTGTGTATAATAACTCTTTCAATATTTTTTTAGGAATTCAAGATTTTCCAGAGAATATTAAATGTTGTAAGTGTTTAACAATTATTGAAGCCAGTGTCAATCCAGTCTCTAAGTGAGTATCAGTGGCTTGTGTTTGTATACTGCAAGTGCAGAAAATTTACACAAAGTGAACTAAAATTTAACGGCATTGCATCAAGTTCATTTGCAGGATCAACCTAAATTTCTTTTTAATTGTTTGAAATCCAGGGTTGATGCACCTATGAAAAGATCAGTGTACTGTGTAAGACCCGTGGTGTCTTTCCAGCTAGTAAAGGAGCGTTGGCAGAGCGGTCCCTGTCCCTGTCCCTGTGACGCAGCCTTTTAAACACGGGGGGCTGGTGCTTTATGTGCGTGGGAAGTAAGCCCTGCTGCATCCTCACGCACCGCAATCTCCTGGTTGGGACTTTGGCAACCCTCATTCCTGCCAAAAAACTTACAACAATAGTGACAAAAAAATGTGGTTTGTAATCCCATGATTTATAAAATGGAGTGAAGGAGATGAAAGGATGAAATTTTACTATTTCAGTTTAAAAAAAAAAAAAAGGAAAGGAGAGAGAGAGGGAGGGAGGGAGGGAGAGAGAAAAAAGGAGAGGGAGAGAAGGAAGGAGAGAAGCAAAGAGAAAGAGAAGAAAGAAAAGAAAAAGAAGAAAGAAAGAAAGAAAGAAAAGAAAGAAAAAGAAAGAAAGAAAGAAAGAAAGAAAGAAAGAAAGAAAGAAAGAAAGAAAGAAAGAAAGAAAAGACGAAAGGACAAAAGAGAGAAAGAGAGAGAAAGAAAGAAAGAAAAAGAGAAAGAGAGAAAGAAAGAAAGAAAGAGAAAGAGAAAGAGAAAGAGAAGGAGAAAGAAGAAGGGAAGAACGGAAGAAAGCAAGCCCGCCTTTGGCTTAGACCCCTCAGCTGGGAAGGGCAAAAGGCTGGTGTAATCTGAATGTGCCAGGCATTGGAATTTCACGTGGTTAGAGCAATGCGGAAAGGATGAGAACGGGCAAAAATGTTGTTTGTAGCAAGTTAGTTCTTCTTGAGAATTTGGGTAGAAAAAGAAGGTGAGAAAGAAAGTCATCTTTCTCTTTCTAAATATACATTGTTATTATTTCCATAGCAACTTTGGTGTGAGCATTAAGCTTTTCACTGTTTTTTTAGGCTGCCAGATGGCTTCACACAACTTCTAAATTTGACCCAGCTCTATCTAAATGATGCCTTTTTGGAGTTTCTTCCAGCTAACTTTGGAAGGTAAGAATTAGTCATCAAAGCACATCGCTCTTTCGTATGAACCAGTTTAGGCTTTAAGGGACCATTTTAAAGCTCTATTCTTTTTGAAAACAAAGCAAAGCAAAACAAAAAAACCAAAGAGATTTTGGCTTCCCAGCCCTGTTTTGATGAATGATTGTTGTTAGAGAGAGTGTGATGTCAGCAAGAATTTTATGATGAACTGATGCAGTTTGGTGGTTTGGGGAAAAGGTGAGAAGAGATAGAAATTGAAGAAGAGGCCTGTCCTTGATCAAATGTGTTATTAAATTGTGACAAGGGCAGAAAATAACAATATGGCCTGTGCCTATGAAAAATGAACAGAAGGAAAAAGTGTTGTGAGCCAGAAAGGAAGAGAGAAATGACTGAGCCTGGTGGGGTAACCAAAGGGAAAAACGTGAGAGCAAGAGAGGAGATTCAAAAGCAGCAGAAGAGAAAGGATGGAGAATGAGAGTAGAAATAAATGCAGCGGAAACTGAGCCAAAAAGTGTTCGATAAGGACAAAGCAGAGAGGGTGGGAAACCAGAGATAACAATTTGCCACGGCCGTTTAAGGGGGCCGTAGAGGCCGGAGCATCCTCCCACTGCGCAGGTCTGGCACAAACGTCAGGTTTACTCCAGCTCTGGTACGGCGGGGAGGGAATGGTCACCCTGTCTGCCCTCGCGTTGTCCTGCTGGGCAGGCGGCTCAGCAGGCAAAGGCTTAACAGAGAAAATATTTGGCGGTGTTACAGAATGCACCTGGTATTGGTCTTTTCCCGGTCCATCCAGCTACCCGTACGTGTGGTTTATTGTTCAACTGGGAGCATCAACTCAGCACTCCACAATTACTGCTGAGGTGCCAGAATTTGTGCTGGAAATGACGTTGGTGTGCCCAGGCCCTGAGGAACCCAGAGCGCGGCTTTATCAGCTTCCTGAGCTGGGCCTGCCGCTGACCCAGAGCTGAGTCTGGGCTTTACGCTGGATTACCTTTGGGAAAGCGCTAGTTGAAGGAAGAGGAAGAGAAGTTGTCAGTGTTTGCATTTGATGAGTGTTTGGAATATCACAGTAAATCCTAAGCCAGCCTGCTCCTGCTGTTTGGATTCAGACATTATGTTCAAACGTGAAGGAAAAATAAATACATGAAATACCCTGCAATTTATCGGACGTGTAGTGTTTATATTCGTTATGCTCTTCTAAAGCCTTGCTGGTACTTTGTCTAATAATCTTTGTCGCTTAAGGGCACGTCTGGTATTCTACATCTTTTAGCGGAAAGCACTGACTTTTTTTTTGCTTTTACAAATGCATATTTTGTCTAAATGAAATGACACTAGTTCCAGTTGTGGTTGTTGTTCCTGTATTATTATTCTGCTCCTATAGCACCTATTTGGTCGTTTCCAAAGCTTCCCCCATCGGCATACAAATATTGCTTTTTTTTTTTTTTTGCTAGCCACACGTAGCTCTTTAGCAGTAGCTCCCTTATTGCTCTTCTCCAAATTTTAGTGCTTTCTCGCTATCTTCAGGTGCAGTAACGTTCAGGTAGTCTGTTCTTTTCCCCTTTAGCCATGTGAGTAAAGTCAGGAACAGAGTCTACCTGAGCACCACGTGAATGTCTCTCCACGTTTCTCATTTAACGTTGTTCTTTTTAGTCCAGGTTAAGCACAACTGTAGGACTGGAAAAGTTGCCTGCTTTATTTGGTAGGACAAAGATAAAATCATAGTTTTCTAGACGAGCGTAGTATGGGGAAGCCTGAGGTTCCCGACAGCTGGTGGCGTGGTGGGCAGAGCTCTGTAGAGCTGGGTGGTGTTTGTGCGAACTGTGCTCACGGACACGTGCTTACACTTGTGGCACTGACGGGCCAGGCCTGGACAGATAGAGGAATAGGAAAAGCAGTGTTAATGAAACCGTTGAAGCTCCTCAATAAACTTTCTTCACATTTCAAAACGGCGTTATCAGCCTGAAAGGTTCCGTGGTGTGACTCTGGGCTGACACCTCCCGTTAGAGATGAGACAATTAACAATTAGCTGTGTGGAACTGCTCGGCTTCACCCAGGCCTTGAGCAGCCCTGGGCATGGTCAGCTCCTGCGTTGAGTGTACCTCCAGAACACAGGAGATTCCACGCTCCCCATTTTCTGTGAGCAGAGTTGTACAGTTCGAGATGAAAAGGAAAGGACCTTGTTCATCCTTTTGGTTTCATAGCCTCTTCCTTTTCCTCCCCACATTGAGTAGAGCCGGGGGCTAAAGAACCAGCTGGGTTCATGACATCACAAGGGTGACATGAATCAAAATCCTTTCCTGTTTATCAAATTATCTTCCTAGATGATATGGGTAAGCAGACAGTAGTGCCCCAAAGTCTTGAACTCTAATACATTGGGTTCTTCATCTCTCATCTGGTGTGTCCTCCTTCCTTCCCATTGCTCTGCTTCATGGCATTTATCGCTGTGGCTTCAATAATATCGCCAGTTAGCGTTTGCCCGGTGATGTGGCGTGCTGAAGTCCTGGCGCGTACAGGCTGTAATCCGTGCCAGCACTTCAGCGCACGTCCTACTTCTGTTTCGAGTACGGTAAGTTTGGTGCAGATCTGCTCTGTGGTATTGGTCTGCCAGCTGTGAAAATGACTGTGAAAAACTGATACATGTCAGAGTTTTGCAGAAGAGTTCAGATAAGGACGGCTGAAGCTAGCCGTCCTTGCCTGAAGCCATTTGGTTTGAATACGTTTTGTATCATGTTCAGCCCCACAGTAACGGGACATCTTACTGGTGCGCATTGCACGGACTCTTTCTTTACTGAAATAAGTAGTTTCGAATCATTCTTAAGGATTCGTGAACTAATTCCTTGAATGA